>NC_068346.1:5795056-6090011 GCF_014633365.1 Diospyros lotus | reverse complement strand
AAAAAGGAAGTATTTTTGATAGTTTGGTTGATCTGGATCACGCTGGTCAACCTTTCCAATGAAACCCCAAAATGGCAAGTCATCATAGTACATTTGAAAGTAATAGTTTTCAGCAACTGCAGTGCGGAACTTAGAAACTTCTTCTTTTGTCAGATTCTTTCTACATGCAACTTCATACTCCTTCTGAACAAGAAATTCAAGTTTGAAGGGACCAGAAACAAGACGATCTCCATTCAACACTTCAGCTAAAGATTCCTTCTTCCCTTTCACATGGTCTGTCAATGAATAATAATAGAAAAAAATGCAATAGTTGAAACAGAAACCTAATAAAATAGAAAAGGCAACAATCAGAATTTTAGAAACAAAGATGAAGATGAAAACCTGGCAAACAGAAGGGAAGATCATAATAAGCATATGTTTCACTGGAAGCAAATGAAAATAAAAATAAACAGAATTATTTCCAACAGTAAGGTATCCAGTCTATGCAAGATATGGAAAGGCAAAGTTATCATGGCAGCATTGGATCTTGGGCTATCAAATACCTCACCCAATTCAGGGGTGGGGGAAGCAAGCTGTTTCTGAATCCAGAGTAGCATTGCATTACAAAACTTTGTAAAATTTTATACACAATATCCATAAATATTATCAATATTAGGTGGCTAATGAAAATGTAATATAAAGGCTGCAGTCAAGAACATGCCAAAACACAAGATGAAAAAATGCACCATTTTGCAAGCATACACATCCAAACAAGATAGATATCCCACAAATGGGCCATTCCATTTCAAAAGAAAAAAAATAAAAATAAAAATGGCAGGCCCAAGTAAATGGGCCAGCCTGAGACCCTAAGCAGGCCCACAATAGAGGGGAAAGCCTTCATTTGGCCCATGGGCCTTTTAAAGGAGAGCTAATGGGGCAAAGCCTCATTTGGCTCCCCTTCATTCTCTCCCTCTCTGCTCTGCAAAACTCTAGCCTATTTCTGGGCCAGATCTGACCTAGAGACAGGCCCAGGCCCATCATACTCTTAGGGATTTGTATTGGTCATGGACCCCAAATTTGGGTCATGGCATATTAACCACTGAATAAACTACCATGGTGGATAATTACACCTAATACTTCCAGAAGCAAAATAATTGCATGAAGAAACATAAATCTGAATATACAGAAATTGTCAGAATATATAGAAAGAGCCAAGTTAATTAACTAAAAATGTAGATAGGTCATTTATAAATAAAAACATTAGTTAGAAAAAAGCTGTTTAAAATCTAGGGATGTAAAGGTCGAGATATTACCTAGGATTGCGATATGGGCCAACCTTGTTGGCATAAAGGGGGACTGTGTCTCCAGCTTTGTATCTATGGGGTGACGTATCTGATCTGACATGACTTGCACCACATATTACAAGAAAAGAAACAAGTAGAACTGCTGGAAATTCTTCCATTCTCCTGTGTTTAACAAGAATAGGAGAGCTAAATTAAGTAAAATAAATGGGTGTTACAGAAAGGGCATAAATAAGGAGAGTAAACATACAACTTCATTTTCCTAGCATGATCCACAGAGGAATGTGATTTATCTCTGTGATTGTGCAGACACTTAAGAAGCTGAAGTATGAATATAAAACAGGTTCTATTAATCTTTAAATCAACATACCTACTACCATTGATGAACAAGGTACCAAAACCAAAACCAAAACCTATACCCTCATATTAAAACAAATAAAAAATTTCCAGAAATTGTTGCTGTACTGCCAAATAACTAACAAGTAAATATGGAATTCAACAGAAATCTTAATGCCATGCATGCCATGGCTTGGCCAGCCTATATCCTCATATATTCCATGGCTTGGCCAGCCTGTTAGGAGCCGTCTCAATAGCAGTCACTTATGGCCACAAACCTTCACACTCATGCGCCCCAAATCACTTAATTATCTTTCGCGTTGTTGCAGGCTTGCAGCCATCTGGCTACTGCAAATATGGAAGTTTCTAGTGCCACAACAGTCTTGACTATAATATTCTACCATTGCAAGACACCCCTTCTCAAGAACAAATTTGCTGAAAAGATATCCAACATTTGTTCCTCCTTGGCCTAACGGCCCTAACCAAAGCTTAGGAGGCCTCTACTTTCTTGGCACAAGGTCATTAAGTTTTATGGCTTAGAGGCTAGAGTTAGAAATAGTGAAGGTGGCCAATCCTGCTCTTTGTCAGTGGCCCAGAGAGAGATCTCCACTAGAAATAACTGTCAGGTTACACATGATCTGTCCACTACCCCTTCCACTGTCTTTCCAAGCTTGAACAACCCTGAAGATATAAATGCCGTTGCCATTATTAGTTGAGGTCATTCAACTAACAAGCATCGCATCATGCAAAGCCAACCACCTATCCTCGATCATGACTTCGGCAAATCTAAAGGATTAGCATCCGTGGTGTGACATTTTCTACAAATAATGGCCCTTCACCTCAAGGGCATGACCTTTTGTTCGATTGAGCAGCTAGTGTTAATATTGTATTAAACAAACCCTTTAACAATTCAACTAAGCTGGTCCTTGCTACGATCTTGAGATTGTCTAGTGCAGTTAGAGTCTCGTCGATCGTGTGCAGAAGGCATTTTCTGTCAAGACTGTGGGGTAATAATAATCCCTATTATGTAGGGATGTTTGTTTTCGTTTTTAACTTGTTCTCAAGCACTTTGCCACGTTATTAGTTACTGTAAAACGTGGGCTAGATATTTGCTTTTCAGTTGGAGTTGTAAGGCTATATATTAGCCACAATTATTCTTAATCAATAAGTCATTCTCCCAGATTGTTTTGTGTTTGTTCTGCTCTAGTTCTGATTCACAACATTCTGGTATCAGAGCCCCCATTTGGCTTGAAGAAACAAAGCAGCAGCTTGTGTGATTTGCAGCAGCAAGAGAGATGACGACTGAAGGAAACTTTGTCCAACCAGCTATTCCTCAATTTGATGGTCACTATGACCACTGGAGTATGCTGATGGAAAATTTTCTAAGATCGAAGGAGTACTGGAGCCTTGTGGAGACTGGTTATGTTGACCCGGAAAAAGAAGCAATGTTGACAGAGGCGCAACAGAAAAGACTGGATGAAGTGAAGCTAAAAGACCTGAAGGTGAAGAACTACCTATTTCAAGCCATAGATCGAACTATCCTGGAAACCATTTTGCAGAAAGATACATCCAAACAGATATGGGATTCCATGAAGAAGAAATATGAGGGCAATGAAAGGGTGAAGCGGTCCATTCTTCAAGCTCTTCGCAAAGAGTTTGAAACTCTTGAGATGAAACCAGGTGAGGGTGTTTCAGAGTATTTCTCAAGGGTAATGTCTGTTGCTAACAAAATGAGAGTTCATGGTGAGCAAATGAAGGATGTTACAGTGGTAGAAAAAATACTTCGATCATTGAGTGACAAATTCAACTATATTGTCTGCTCAATTGAAGAATCGAAGGACATTGATCGCCTATCAATTGATGAATTGCAAAGTTCATTAATTGTTCATGAGCAGAAGTTTCATAGGCATAATGGAGAAGAGCAGGCTCTGAAAGTAAGCTATGAAGATAGACCGGGAACAAGAGGTCGTGGCCGTGGAGTGTTTAGAGGAAAAGGCCGAGGTCCTTTCAACAAAGCCACTGTGAAGTGTTATAAGTGTCACAACCTTAGACACTTTCAATATGAGTGTCCAAGTTGGGATAAGGAAGCTAACTATGCAGAATTTGGAGAAGAAGAAGAGATGTTGTTAATGTCTTATGTTGAGATGAATGAAGCAAAAAGAGAAGAAGTCTAGTTCTTGGATTCAGGGGTGCAGTAATCATATGTGCGGAGACAAAGCAATATTTTGTGATCTCAATGACAGTTTCAAGCAGATGGTGAAGCTTGGAAACAACTCGAGGATGTCAGTGATGGGGAAAGGGAATGTGAGGCTGCAAGTGAATAGTTTTGTGCACATAATCACAAAAGTGTATTATATACCTGACTTGAAAAACAACTTATTGAGTATTGGGCAGCTGTAGGAGAAAGGGTTAGCAATTCTAATTCAACATGGAAAGTGTAGAGTTTATCATCCGTAAAAGGGCTTGATTATTCAAACTGAGATGACCGCGAATAAGATGTTTGTCTTGTTGGCTACGTCACAACCGAAGAAGCCCGTCTGCTTTCAAGCAACTACACAAGACCTATCACATCTATGGCAGTGCAGATATGGCCATCTGAATCACAAAGGTTTGAAAACTCTTCCAAGTTAAGAAGATGGTGCATGGATTACCTCAGCTCGAAGCCTCACCAATTGTGTGCACTTACTGCATAGTTGGAAAGCAACACAGAGATTCAATTCCAAAGAAGAGCAATTGGAGGGCATCTCAAAAGCTTCAACTCATTCATGCTGACATATGTGGACCTATCTCACCTGTCTCAAACAGCAAGAAAAGGTATCTAATTACTTTCATTGATGATTTTAGTCAAAAAACATGGGTTTATTTCTTGGTTGAGAAATCAAAGGCTTTGATCACTTTCAAATACTATAAGAGCTGTGTTGAGAGAGAAACAAGAGCTTACATCAAATGTTTGCACACTGATCGTGGGGGAGAGTTCACTTCACAAGAATTTGATGAGTTTTGCAAAGAAAGTGGCATCAAAAGACATTTAACTGTTGCATACACTCCACAACAGAATGGAGTTGCAAAAAGGAAGAATAGGACTATCATGAATTTGGTTCAAAGCATGCTTTCGGAGAAGAAGTTTCCAAAGAAGTTTTGGCCAGAAGCTGCTAACTGGATAGTGCACATCTTGAATCGAAGTCCCACTCTAGCTGTGAAAAACATGACACCGGAAGAAGCTTAGAGTGGAATCAAGCCCTCAGTCGAACACTTTCGAGTGTTTGGTTGTATCTCACATGTTCATGTACCGGATATCAAGAGAACAAAGCTGGAAGATAAGAGCTTCACTTGTGTATTGTTGGGAAGCATATAAGCTCTATGATCCAGTAGCTAGAAAGATTGTAGTTAGCAGGGATGTAATATTTGAAGAAAACAAATCTTGGGATTGGGATAAGATTTATGAAGAGCAGTTGGTGGTTGATTTAGAATGGGGAGACAATGAAGAAAATGCAGCTATGAATGGTGCAAGTAAGGCTGAGGGTGAAGACGAGAGTGATGCAGAAGAGGTGGAGAATGGTACACCAGTTTCTGTGAATGAAGAAGGGTCATCCAGCTCTAGTGATGGGAGAGTTAGAAGACCACCAGTTTGGATGAATGATTATGAAACCGGTGAGGGTCTCTCTGAAGAAGATAATCTTGCTATGTTTGCATCCGATGATCCAATTTACTTTGAAGATGTTGTGAAGAGTGCAAAATGGAGGGCAGCAATGGAATCTGAGATAAAAGCCATAGAGAAGAATGATACATGGGTGCTAACTGATTTACCAGTAGGGGCAAAAAAAATTGGTGTTAAGCGGGTGCATAAAACAAAGCTCAATGAAAATGGAGAGGTAAACAAGTACAAAGCTCAGTTGGTAGGAAAAGGCTAAGCACAACAACATAGAGTGGATTACATAGAGGTATTTGCACCTGTAGCAAGGATGGATACAGTCCGGATGATTACTGCACTTGCAGCTCAAAATGGTTGGACAATCTACCAACTTGATGTGAAATCAGCTTTTCTCCATGGTGAGCTAAGTGAGGAAGTGTTCATTGAGCAACCAAGAGGCTATGAGCAGAAAAATAGCCCACACAAAGTATACGAGTTGAAGAAAGCTCTATATGGACTTAAACAAGCTCTACGGGCTTGGTTTAGTCGTATAGAATCACATTTTGTGAATGAAGGCTTTGAGAGATGTCACAATGAGCACACTTTGTTTGTCAAGACCAGCAAAGAATGTAAAATTCTAATTGTCAGTTTATATGTTGATGACCTCATCTTTACTGGGAATGATGAATTGATGTTTCATGAGTTCAAGAATTCTATGGTGCGTGAATTTGATATGACTGATTTGGGGAAGATGAGGTATTTTCTTGGAGTTGAAGTGTTGCAGAGGGATGATGGCATTTACATTAGTCAGAAAAAGTATGCTTTAGATGTGTTGAGGAAGTTCAGAATGGAGGAGAGCAACTTGTCAGATTACGATTCTGACAAGAGATAGTTTCCTCGCAATTCAGTGAGGATTGCGTGGGAACCAGCATATTAAGAAAGAGAGAAGAAGAACAAGGGGAGAGAATGGGAGAAGAGAGAGAGAAATTGAGAGGGAAAATGAATCAATTATCTTTCCAAAGTTGTTTTCTCTGGACACGAAGGCTGGTTATATAATACCCAACCCTTGGCGCCACTATTTGGTTACATTTGAATTAGGCCCATGTGCTGTAATTGCCAACCTAATTCATATTACTATAATATCCTATATCCTCCCCTTATTTGCATACTAATCCCGTGACAATCCCCCCCTACTAGAAACATTACTTGTCCTCAAGTAATTCATAGGAGACCAGCAGCCTTGGGAAACTGTTGCAACAGGTTAGGGAGATATTCCCACGTGTTGTTTTCTGGGTGCAAATTGCACCAGCAAACCAACACCTCTGTGATAGGGGCCTGCTGTCGGTAGATGATTCTTCTGTCGACTATAGCTACTGGTTCTGCTTCTTAGCGTGCTGGTTGTATAGCAGTGGGTAATGTAGAACTAACAAGATGGCCGCCAAGAAAGGGTTTGAGGAGTGACACATGAAACACAGGGTGTATGTGAGACCCTTCTAGCAGTTGTAGTTTGTATGCCACCTGCCCAACCTTGCCAATTACTTCAAAAGGCCCATAAAATTTGGGACTCAGCTTAGAAACTGTCTTAGGAGCCAGAGTCTTCAATTGGGCTTGTCACAACTTCAGATACACCCTGTCTCCCACAGCAAATACCCATTCACTTCTCTTTCTGTCGGCATATTGTTTCATTCTATTTTGTGCAGTGGCTAGTTCCTCCCGTAAGGTCTGTAACATTTGTTGTCGCTGAATTAAGTAATCGTCCATTGTGGCCACTTGACTGTGGCTTCCTCTCAGTGGTAAGAGAGGTGGATTGTAGCCATATAGGGCTTCAAACGGTGTCACCTTCAAGGAGGAGTGTGAAGTGGTGTTGTACAACCACTGTGCTAGGGAAAGCCATTTGTGCCACCCCGTAGAATGCATTAAACTCATGCATCTTAGGTAAGTCTCCAGACATTGATTGGTCCGTTCGGTCTAACCATCCGTCTCCGGGTGGTATGAAGATGACATGTGTAGCTGGGTGCCGAGGGATTTCATCAGTTCTTTCCAAAGGAGGCTAGTGAAGATTTTGTCTATGTCCGAGACAATCACTTAAGGTAGCCTATGCAGTTTGCCCACCTTATCCAAGAAAACTCGTGCTACTTCTTGGGCAGTGAAGGGATGGGCTAAACCTAAGAAGTGAGCATATTTGGTCATACGATCCACCACCACCAACACACAGTCCTTACCTTCTGACTTCGGCAGGCCTTCTACGAAGTCCATGATGATGTGGGTCCATGCTTGAGCGGGAATGGGAAGTGGCTGCAGCAATCCGGGAGGATGTATGTTCTCATGTTTGCATCTGTTGCAAGTGTCATAACCTTTGACATACTCCATCACATCTTTCCGTAATCCTGGCCAGAAGAAGAACTGTTTAACCTTACTGTAGGTGTTCTGTATTCCCGAATGACCGCCCACAGGGGAGTCATGCAATTAGTATTCTATCCTTGTACCGTAATAGCCCATTTGTCAACACATAACCTGGCTTGCTGTCTGGTGCCAGAATTAGTTGTTCCAACAACTCTTTGATCCATTCCCCTTTGGTGTAACTAGACGTCACCTCCCAGAGCCAATCTGGGTTGATTGCGGTGATGGCAACAGATGCTCCTTCTTCCACACAACGAGACAGAGCATCATCTGCTTTGTTCTCCTGGCCCTTCCTATACTGTATACTATAGCTAAGGCCCATTAGTTTTGACATGCCCTTTCGCTGAAGGTGGGTATGCAATTTCTGGTGTAGTAAAAACTTAAGGCTCTCATGGTCGATTTTTATAATAAATGAGCCTCCTTCAAGGTAGTGTCGCCATTTCTCTACTACGATTAGAACAGCCAGAAGCTCTTTATCATAGACACTTGGGCCCAAATGTTTGGGGGCTAGTGCTTGACTGATAAAAGCCAACAGTCTCCCTCCATGCACCAATACTGCTCCCACTCCTCCATCACTAGCATTAGTCTCCAATATGAAAGGCTGGTTGAAATCGGGTAAACTGAGTGTAGGTACCATACTCATGGCAGTTTTCAATCTCCTGAAAGCTTCCTCTGCCTTCTCATTCCAACGAAATCCCTCATTTTTAAGTAACTCTGTCAACGGTTTACTTATAACGCCATAATCCTTGACGAATCTACGATAGTACCCTGTGAGGCCCAAGAATTTGCGTAAGGCTTTCACGTTAGCAGGTCTGGGCCAAGCTGTCATGGCTGCCACCTTTTGTGGATCGATGCTAACTCTTCTCCTGAAATGATATGACCGAGATACTCCACTTGGGATTGTGCAAATGCACACTTCGATTTCTTAATATACAACTTATTGAATCGGAGGATTTCTAGAGTAGTGTGTAAGTGCTCAAGGTGTTTGGCAAAGGAAGGGCTATATACCAAAATATCATCAAAGAATACCAAGATAAATTGGCGAAGGTAGGGTTTGAATATTTGGTTCATAAGGGATTGGAATGTGGCTGGGGCATTGGTTAAACCAAAGGGTATAACCAAAAATTCATAATTCATCTTTGGGATGCATTCGGATTTGATGATATCCCAATCTTAGGTCAAGTTTAGAGAAAATTTTGGCGCCATGCAGTTCATCTAATAGGTCTTCAATAATGGGTATAGGGAATTTGTTCTTTATGGTTTGTGAATTGAGTTGGCGGTAATCAATACAAAATCGCCAACTTCCATCTTTCTTCTTTACTAACAACAAAGGGGAGGCATAAGGGCTGGTACTAGGCTGTATAACAGAAGTGTGTAGCATGTCTTTGATCATGCGCTTAATTTCCACTTTCTATTTTGGGGGGTATCTATATGAACGGATGTTGATAGCCTTAGCATTGGGTTTGAGATTAATGGTATGGTCTATTGGTCTTGGGGGTGGTAGAGACTTAGGTTCCTCAAACAAATCCACAAATTCATCTAAGAGTAAATTAAGAGAATCGGATTGAGTTACCTCCCAAGGAGTGTGCGTAGCCTCTACTAAGTTCAGCCCGCAGTGCTCTTTATCATCTGTGTCCACCCTCATGTCCATGGCCTGTACTGAGAATAGTTGGGCTACTTGTGTCCACTTATTCTTGAACAACTTTTGTAGCCTTCTACCCGAAATCATCTTACATGTTCCGGTCTCCATGATGCCGGTCAGGGTCATTCTCTTTCCCCCTTTTTCTCAAATGTGACCTCCATCTTGTTAAAGTTGAAACAAATGGGGCTCACCTCTCTCATCCAATCCACACCTAAGACCATATCACATCCCCCCAGCTTAAGTAAGCGGAGGTCAACTTCAAAGTCTTCCCCCTGCATCTGCCAACAGAACCCTACACAAGCAGATTTGCACAAGACCTGTTGACCGTTAGCTACAGTTACAGACAAGGGTTGAGTTCCCGTGAGTCTACATTTCAATATTCTTGCTATCCCCTCATCCAGGAAGCTGTGAGTGCTTCCACTATCAATTAGAATCATCAAGCGACTATCTCTTGCTTTGCCTTCCACTTTGATAATTTTATTGGTCATAATTCCCCTTACTGCATGTAGGGAGATCTCTACCTTCTCCTCGTCACTATCTTCTTCCACAATGTTACTATCCTCTTCCGCCATCTCCCCCACTTCTTCTGCCCCTTCCAATAACAACAACTGTCTTCTACATTGATGGCCAGGTGTGTACTTATCTCCACACCTGAAACACAAGCCTGCTAATCTTCTTTGCTCGACCAATTGTCCTTGAAACTATTGGGAAGGCGTTGGTAGGGCCGCCAATCCCCTGCTGCTAGTCCCCACATGTCCCCCATTCCTTCCCCATCCCTTATTATTGGATGGTAAGGGCGTCGTTTGCCATCCTCTAGTCACACTCTTCTGTTTTTTTACCAGGGCCTCCACTGTTAACTCCTGCAATTTAGCGCATTCAACTGCTTGTTGGATAGTCTTGGGTTGGAACATCTTAACTGTGGGACGAACTTCTTCGTTCAAGCCGCTAATGAAACTCGACACGAAGTAGCCCTCCGTCAATGTGGGATTCAATACTAACATGAGAGCCTTCAGCTCCTCAAACCTTTGTTGATAAGCCTGTACCAATCCTCCCTGTTTCAGTTTGTTAAATTCTTCTACCACATCCAACATTCCTTTCTCTCCAAATCGTTCACAAAGTCCTTCCACGAATTCTTCCCAAGAGCACTCTTCCTTCACCCCGCTCCAACCTTGATACCATGCATCTCCTTCGTCATTGAGATACGCAGCCACTAGTGTCACCTTCTGAGCTTCAGCCACATTGTGCAGGCTGAACACCCTGCCACAACGTCTCGCCCACCACCGTGGGTTCTGGCCATCAAAGAGAGGTATCTCCATCTTAGGCATAGGGAAGCCAATCTAGTGTGATCCGGTTCCGTAGCCTTGCATCCTAATTCCCACATTCTCCTCTCTAATTGGTGGTTCGATCTCCAATTCCGCCAATCCTTCCGATCGGGAATTACCCCCGTGGTCATGTAAAATCGGCTTCGATCTATCCCTCAAGGGAAACTCAGGTGAAAGTCGTACCTGAGTTTGGCGAGTGAGCATCAAAACAAATTGTTGCATCTAATCTCTGAGGGTCTGACCCTATTCCCTCATTTGCTCCTCTAACCTCATCGCTTGCGACCTGCTTTCCTCTCGCCAAAGCTGCACCGCTCCATCAATTCTCCGATCTACAGAATTCTCCAATGCCTCCATCCGATTCTGCATCTCCCCCATCATTGTCGACACCTGATGGAGGCGATTCCATCTGTTTCATTCGAGTTCCATCTGCCATCTCCAACACCAAATTGTCATCCAAGATGATGCTCTAATACCAAGTTGTCAGATTACGATTCTGACAAGAGATAGTTTCCTCGCAATTAAATAAGGATTGCATGGGAACCAGCGTATTAAGAAAGAAAGAAGAAGAATAAGGGGAGAGAATGGGAGAAGAGAGAGAGAAAGAGAGAGAAATTGAGAAGGAAAATGAATCAATTATCTTTCCAAAGTTGCTTTCTCTGAACGCGAAGGCTGGTTATATAATACCCAACCCTTGGCGCCACTATTTGGTTACATTTGAATTAGGCCCATGTGCTGTAACTGCCAACCTAATTCATATTACTATAATATCCTATATCCTCCCCTTATTTACATACTAATCCCGTGACACAACTCTGTTTACAATCCCATTGTTCCAAGTTTTAAAATCTCTAAGGATGAGAATGGAGTCAAGGTGGATGCAACGTTTTACAAGCAGATTGTAGGGAGTCTTATGTATCTAACTACCACTAGACCAGACATAATGTTTGTGGTGAGTCTGATTAGTAGGTACATGGGACAGCCGACTGAGCTCCATTTGCAAGCTGCGAAGAAGGTTTTGAGGTATTTGAAAGGTACAACAAACTTTGGGATATTCTACAAGAAGGGAGGGATCGAAAGCTTGATGGCATACACTGATAGTGACTATTCGGGTGATTTGGAGGACAGAAAAAGTACATCGGGTTATGTGTTTTTGTTGAGTTCCGGAGCTGTGGCTTGGTCTTCCAAAAAACAGCCCATTGTTACTCTTTCCACAACCGAAGCTGAGTTTACAGCTGCTGCATCTTGTGCATGTCAAACTATTTGGATGAGAAGGATCTTGGAGAAGCTTGGTCATTCACAAGGAGGCTGCACTACTTTGTTCTATGATAACAGCTCAACCATCAAATTGTCAAAAAATCCGGTGATGCACAGACGCAGCAAGCACATAGATGTGCACTTCCATTTTTTGTGTGATCTTACAAAGGAAGGAGTTATAGAGCTGGTTCATTGTGACACACAAGAACAAATTGCAGATGTGATGACAAAGCCTCTCAAGCTTGATATCTTTCAGAAGCTCAGAGGATTGCTGGGTGTTTGTGAGGTTCCAGAAGTAAATTAATTGCTGATAGCAGTTAGTTTAAGGGAGGGTATCAAGATTGTGGGGTAATAATAATCCCTATTATGTAGGGATGTTTGTTTTCGTTTTTGACTTGTTCTCAAGCACTTTGCCACGTTATTAGTTACTGTAAAACGTGGGCTGGATATTTGCTTTTTAGTTGGAGTTGTAAGGCTATATATTAGCCATAGTTATTCTTAATCAATAAGTCATTCTCCCAGATTGTTGTGTTTGTTCTGCTCTAGTTCTGATTCACAACATTTTCCAACTAGATTCTTGGGGGGCCACGCCTACCATGAAGCATGGTGGGGTCCATGGCCCTAGACACCACATGTGGTTGATGTGGTGCTCTGCCCACCACACTATGTGTTGGGGCCCCTTGTGGCTATTGCGGGGCTCCGCTTACCAGGTGATGGACTTTTGCCTAACTCATGCAGACGGGGCGGTTTGCATGAGTTCATGGGGATTAGTTGGGCCGAAGGTCCAAATACCCCATATTACAAAAAAAAAAAAGAACAATTCAACTTTAAGTCCAAATAATTTTTAGAGTTTTTGTAGGATCCATTTGGGTATTACTTTGGGGGCTTAGAAGTGTGGTATAAGACAAAAGTACAAAAAGGCAAAATGTGAAATACTATTTGAAACAGTTACAATATTTTAGAGGGAAAAAAAAAGGAATTTACTCAATATATTGGATAAGGGTTCTTCGAGTTTGAAAAGAATATGTGGCAGTCCTCAACTTTGAATGTCATAAAAAAAATGTGAATCAAACATTGCAGGTTCAATATTGAGACGCAAGTTTACGATGATGCAAAGATGCTGCTTGAGCAGATTGAATATAAGTTCAAGAGAAGTACATGAATTTTTGCACATTGAGCCCAGTATAGACTATTTTTTACATGATCAAGGCGATTGTTACTGAGTTAGTACTTCTGTACGTTTAAATACAAGTCCATGAGACAAATAGAACCTAAATGAATGTGAAAGTTGGATTATTAGTTGTGCATAGACAAATACTTGGATTATTGTTGCCGCTGGAGTCTCCTAGTGATGTATCTAATTATTTGTTCCAAAAGAAGCAATAATAAGACCAACTTAGTTTATAAATGCAAACAAGATGTCGAAATTAAGGTCAATATGCCCAATCCCGATCATCCAAGTTCTGCTAACAAGGATGAGAAATCTCGAAATCCATCAGAACCGTTATCCATGATCAAGTAATCAATTCATTCTTCACCCAATCATTCATCGACAATAAACATTAAGGCTAAAAGATAATGCTCACACCATTTTTGAAATAAGTAGAAACCCCCTAAAACAAGCAAAACCCAAGAAGAGAAAATCCATAAATAAGAGGGAAACAAAGCAAGGAACTGCACAAGAAGCCACTAGAGCAATCGAAAGGCAACAAGTTCAAGGACAGAAAGACGAACCTGGTAGCAGAGAGCGGCGAGAAAATAGAAAAAAGAAAAAAAAAAAAAAAAAAAAAACTTCAGATTTCCGTCTCTTGATGGGAGACGACGGCGTCGGTAATCCAATTTCCGGACAGACTCTCTAGCCCAGAGTCAAGTCAGCTGAGTCAACTTTGAAGCAACTAGAAATCTAAATCTCAATTATTTCCGACGTCTATTGAGTTGAAAATTGCCTAATCTCGATCGACGTGCCCCGAACTGTTGAAGATCGAGCGTTCAAGAAAATTAAAAAAGAAAATCCTTTAATTAATAATTTATTTTTTTTACTTTTCATTTTTATCTTGTTAAACATGAAAATAGAATGGCAAATGGTTGGGCTTAAGTTGTTTATTTTAGGACTCTTTTATCTTTTACTTTGTCATGTGTTTTGACATAATTGTTTATTTTAGGACTTTTATATTTTACTTTGTTGTGTGTTTCGAAAATTTTGTTTGTCACATTATTGTGTTTTTTTTTTTTTTTTTTTTTTTGACAACTTCTAGGTGCCCTACCTAAGTAGCACTTGAAAAATATCGATGATTTTTCTTGTCTACTGAGCAACTCTCTAGAGTTATTTCCTTGTCTTTAAGCAACCCTTTGAAATTATTTCTTTATTTTTTATTGAATCATTTAAATTACATTATGACAACTCTTATATATTTATAATAAGATTTCTATAAATACTCATTTTACACAAATTATTATTTTCTTTACCTTTGAAGTTATTTTTGTTTCACAAAGATTTGGTTGGTTTTTGTATGGATCTAACGCACTATTTTTTTTTTTTTTATTTGGATGACACTCCATCACGAACATTTCCGTTATTCATCCCCACAATTTCAACAAAGGATGTAAATCTAATAGCGAAGATTCGAACACTAGCATACCGCAAAGCGTGAGGGTGAAAAACCTTTATCCATGCTTGCCTTAACGACTAGGCTATGCCCCTCTAAGGGCTAACCCACTATTTTCTTATTGCTATGGCTTATGGCTTTTACTATGATATTAGTTAAAAAAAAAAGGAAAAATACTTATAATTACTAGTTTTTAATTGTTGTTCTTGAACTTTGGCAAAAATGGCATTATGCCCCGACCACATTAAAGAGCCAAACGACTTTATTCCTAATAGATTTTAATTGCAACTTTTATTATCTTGTTTGGTCTCCCGTCGCTCATATTCTCAATTTCGACAAATGAGATAAATCTCAGGTAGAGATTTTGTCTCATTGCTCAAAACAATAAATCGAACTCACGATCTACTGGTATGAATTTCAGCTTATCGTGGTTCGACCACTTGACATATGGCCTGAGAGCTTTTATTAACTCATTTATCTTTATAAGATTTTATATAGCATGAATAATGACAATAGTGGTATAGTAAGGCATCTCAAAACCCGATACGTACTACTCAACACTCTTTTGGGATTATCGCCCTTGTCTGATCCCCCGACGCCCTTGTGAGTCTTTGCCTCATTGCGTAGGGAAATGAATCAAATCCATAATCTACTGGTGTGAATATCAATTTATCGTAACCCAACCATTTGACTTGTGCCCAGGGGGCTACTCAACACTATTTTAATTAAACTGTAACTGCGCCCACCATGTAACACACCACTTTTTCGGGCGTATATAACTTGGAAAATTCTAGGCTAAAAAATTTTCAAAATAACCTTTTCATGCTTAAACAATCATTCTAGAATTTCCAAAATTTTTATCTATCAATCTAGCACGAAATTCACCATACATCATATATGCTAGACTAGGCATTTCATCAATAGCGAAAAGCAAGAATTGAATTTAACTTTAACATTTGCTATAATTCAGATTATATATCATTGTCTTTTAAAACGTTCAGAATTTCAAGTAGCAGAAACTTAAATACATAAATTTAATAATCATAAAACATCATGCACTTGTTAAATGTCGTCACATGTTTCTTTTATGCCTGCTTTTGCTACATCTTTTTTTGGAACATTTGAATATTCTAGGGGTAAAGTCTAGGTTAAATGATTAATCATTTAAAGGTACAATAATCATATTTCATGCATGGATGTAATATGCAAAATGTCCTCATTTCCTTTTGTTTGAGCCAACCTCACCTTATTGCTACTTTTCATTTTTAAGATCTCCTTACCAAGCTGGGGTGTATAGGGGCACCCTTATTAAAGCAGCAATGCCGGCCCATACTCTCAAACAGATGCAATGCATGATCAATAATATCATTGTGAACATATGCATATTTCATTATAACATGTAAATGTAATCTACATGACATATTCACATCAAAGCATGACAACATAATGAAAGTATTTGCATAAAACCAGGTCTAGGGTCGCCCCAATCACTAGTCAAATCCTTTTGCAAGAAACTAAATCCAGTTTGGGTATAACCACTCACATTTGAAAGCAATTTAACACTGAAATCTCGAAATGAGTGTTGGCCTCGATTGTTGTGCCAAGCCTCGAAAATTGCATAAATCACCTAACCTTGAATCTCAATGATCCCTAAACATCATATTTATTTCAAATGAATATAAATATCTATTTTTTTTCAATTTCTTCCATAATTTTCACTTATTTTCTTCATATTTTTATCTTGATAATTCCAAAATAAATACTTAGGCACCCGCCCTCACGCGCCTTCCCATGCGCTTGCAGCAAATGGCCAGCGCATGAAACCCACGCACCAATCGTCTTCTTCGATGCTTCGATCACTAGCAATTTTTCCGACGTCAGATCTGACCACACCCCCTTGAAGCTCTCTTTCAGTTGATCCTATTGGTACTCTCATTGGCTCGAAAACACCACCAGAAAGCCCTTGATCGAACACCTAAATATCTGGCTTTGGTGACCGCTGCAAATATTGGCCACCTCTTGAAACACCCTCAAACCTCAATGAAACCTCACCAAAATATCCAGATTTTCTCTTCTTGATACAAGGATAAAAAGCCCTATATCCAAATCCCTCTAAAACTCTCCAAAACATTCGAATTCTCGAGCTTAATTTTTGAAGAATTCAACCACCCCATACCCTCTATTTATACTCGATTTTGGAGCCAAAACGAACCATACCTAGTCAAATTCAATCCCTTAATGCTAGATACGACCTTACCCAGCCTCAAATCGTGATTATTTGCTTTGATTTCCCCTTCCCCGATTTTCAGCAGCCCACGGCCATACCCATCATACTTCCATCTAATCATGGTCATACATGGCCATTTCTCGACCCTTACTTACTCACATCAACTTACCATGCTCTGGGGCCTATTTTGGAGCCTTTGGACAACCCTCACGACGTCGATCAGAGGCTGGCCAGTGGTGGCAGTGACTTGGTCGATGATAGCCATGGCTACCTTTTTAGAATTTTACACTTTGACTCCCAACTAATTCCAAATTCCATTTTGACCCTTATTCGAAGTCTTTAATCTTCGATAATTGACCATTTGAACCCCTATGATCTACGCTCTTCATTTTGGCCCAACAAATTGGAAGAAATATCATTTTCAACATCTTTTTAACCAGAAGTCAAAATTACACTTAGACTCGAAATTTGTATAAAATTACGTTTGGTTGTGAATCCTTTTGTTTTACCCCGATCTTACTTCACGGTTGTTCCTTATGCCACATTATAGTCTTTCAGGGTTCCGTTGCCTTTTCAAAAGTTCCTTACAATAATTCAATTTTCTAGATTGCATCGTAACTGTACTGAAAATAATCTTTAATTTGATTTCTTTTAACATCATAAATCTTGTGTCAAAACACTTGTCATAGGTATGCCTTCCTCTTTGGGTACTTATGTCCTAGGTATTCCCTTCCATTGATTCGACTGATTAATATTGATAATTTATCTTCTAAATCTTTGAATTTGACTATTCTAATGCCATAAAATAGGAAATATTTCACATATTATTTATTTCAAATTTTGGAATATTACACACCAGCTGTTATATATTTTGATTACAATTTGTGCCTTGATGAAACCGATGGATTTGGGCGGTGTCATATACAAGTATGCATTTAGATGTTGGATTTATTAAAATTATTATGAGCTTTAGAATGCGAGGATATATTTTTGAACATAGAATATCGATATTAGGATAGAAACAGAAAATAGAAAAACTTTTGTGCCTATTTTTTATATTTACATATCTTTTTTATCTTTTTAATTTAATAACTTTAAATTAAAAATATGTTATTCATGCATAGGAAATAAAATGGTATATCCATATAAACATTTATTTTAAAAGGATAGAGCACATTAACAAAAATAATAAATCAAAATAAATGATTATTTTATTATTTTAAATAAAAAATAAATTAAACATATAAAAAATAATTAACACATAAACTTGAAAAATAAAGAGTTCAACCCATACCCCCATACTAATATACAATATGCTTGAAAATGCATAATCTGTGTGACTTATAATGTAACTAGCTAACTGCTTGAAAATGTAAGCTGGTATTCTTTTCATATTTTAGTTTTCAATTTTGAGTTTTGAATTTATTTTTAGTTTTGTATTTTGAGTGTCCGTTTTAAGATTTTTGAAAATGTGTTCTTTTTATCATTTTGAAAAACTGTTTCTTAAAACAAAAAACTAGAAAACGCGTTTGCTTTAAAATTTTGAAAAACATCATTTTATAATATTTTATTCAATAAATTTAATTTAAAATAAATTATAAACAATTATTAATAAATTATAAATTATTAAAAAAATTAATACAAAAAAATTATATTACATATCATATTACACATTCGTATTCAAATAAAACAAAACAAAAATCAAATAAAAAAAGAATTCAAAACAAAGAAGACAGAATGGATGGGGTCTTACACGGAGGGGAGGCGATGATAGTGGACGCGAGATGCAAGAGAAGCGACGGTGGGCGGTAGACGGCGTCTCGCACAATTGGTGGCGGGCGCGGTCAATGGCGATGGTTGCGGTGACAGTGGCTGATGCGGTCTATGGCGGTGGCAGAGGCGGTGCTGTGTTTTTGGGTTTGCAATTTTTGAGTGTTTTGGAGAGAAGAGAAGAGAAAAAGAGAGAATGGATGGGGTCTGCCAGATTTGGGGGGAGAGGGGTGGGTCGATGGCGGCTTTCGGCGGTGGCGGGCGAGGTCGACGGTGGCTCTGGTAGCGACGGAGATGACACGTGAGGTCGACGGCGGCTCTGGCTGCGACAGAGATGGCGAGCGCAGTGTTTGGCCAAGGTTTGAGAAAGAAAAGAGATGAGAGAGAAAAGAGATTCAAGAATGGAGGCTGGGGCTAGGGGGAAGCGTCTGCCACTACGTGAGAAGAAATGCATATGTTTTCCATGTTTTCATCTTTTACTTGTGTTTTGGCTCAAAACAGCCAAAATGAGTTTTTGTTGTTTTAGATTTTCTTTACAAAATTTTTACTTGTTTTTGAAAATAACAAAGAGAACACATTTTTAGTTTTTTGAAAAATTAAAAACAGAAAATGGCACAAAAATGACAAAGAGAACAAGGCCTAAATTTCTTAATTAAGTTGGGCACGATAAACATCATTTGAAAGAGTGCATTGTTAAGGAACACAAGTAATTGAATTTTTCAACCCCTAGGGCATAAATTGGATGAAAAAAAGGTGAGCGATATGTCAATATAGTCCTATGGGTCATGATTTCGATTCTTCCCCTACGCAAAAACCAAAAACTCAACTTGCGATTTACCTCTTTATACATAATCGAGGGCACGAGCACAGAGAGCCGTATAAGGGTATTCATCCCAATAAACTGAATTTTCCAAACACTTATAAACTATATAATTATGTTGTGCGGTGTCAACAATCGGTCAGTAACAAAATAAAGAAAGTATTACAGAAAATTAAAGTACATTTGGGGGTTTGTAGAATTACGATTTATCCGAAATAATTGAATTGTGTAGATTAAAATTATTGTTTTGGTTCGATTTTCATATTAAAAAACTAAAATAACTAAATTTAACGATTACTTGAGTAAAATTTTGATTACTCAATTAATATTGCATATTAATTTAGTACATGTATAATTAATTCCATAATTTCATGTATTAATTTATTAATATTATTCATTAATAAACTAATATTGTTCATTAATCGAGCAATAATTGAATTATACAGTGTACAATCTCAAGAATAGTCGAGTAATAATTGAAAGGTTTTTTAGTCCTCCTTTGTTTCAAAAAATAATCAATCTTTTTGTTAGTGGAGCAATATTTAATTACTCATGTAATGTTTACTTAGCTAATTAAGAAATCTTAGTTGAATATTTGAAAAAACTTATTCGTGTACCTTTTCAGTTGATTTGGTTATATATATATATATATATTTTATTTTTGATTTATTCTATTTTAGTATTTATTTGATTGATTCAGTTTGAATTTTACACAATTTCAATCTATTGGGCAGGGAACCGATAAAATGCTAACGCTAGGTACATTCAGGAAGTAGCCGGAATTTGGGATATTTTTATTTGAATTTTATCTCTAAAAACAGTATTTGTACCTTTAGGTGAAAAATAGCAATTAGAATCAACCATCACAGGCCATGGCGATCGTCAATCTCTACCATCGGTTCTATCGCTGGAGTGGGAGCCCTCATCTCATGGTGGTTGGATCTTCCGGTGGCCTTGGATCTTGCGGCTACCCATCCGTGATGTCCATTCTGGCGCCCCTCATCTCGGCTGGCGAACGAGTGATGATGAATGTGCGGAAACGACACTGACAGTCCATGAACTACGATCTTGAGGTTGTACAGCAAATCCGGGCTCTTGATCCTCACGTGATTGACACTGATAGGTGGAAACGAGAAACCGTTGCCTCCGGCAGTGGTCATCACCAGCTTCTGCCCTAACGCCATTGTCGGAAGCAAAGTCCCCGCCGGCAACTTCTCCAAATCAGCGGCCATCAACAGCCTGTTCGGCACAACGTGGAAACGGAAATTAGGGAGATACTCATGTCCCGCGCCGGAGAAGATCGCGACGTCATCCATAGCGAACACCGTCATGGCATGGAGTTCCAAGAGCTCGGCTGACTTCAATTTCAAAGCGAGAGAGACGACGCCGTAACCGCTGATGCTTAATCGAAGCATGGCGTCTTTTAGCATCAGGCGCATGAGTAAGAACGGCGCCATAGCCGGCAGATGAGGAAACGAGAGAGAAGTCATTCGTTCCACGTGACAAGAATACGGCGAAAGGTGGGCGATGAAGCCTTTGAGGCCGTGAACGGCGATGAAGCCGTCGTTGTAGAGGTCGGGACTGGTGATCTTCACTCCGCCGACGAAAACGGCCTCTTCGGAGTCGTTGGAGAACGTGATGGTGATGCATTTTCCCGCCGCTAGGGTTTCGATCTTGGTGCCGTAGGCCAACGTACGTAGGTAGTGGATCGGGAAGAGGCCGGGAACGGTGTGCTCGTGGAGGAGGAGAGGAACAGAGCAGGTAGGGCAGGTAAGGAGAGAGGAGTCGGCTGGGGCGAAGACGGTGACCGGACCTCTCCATGCGCTGGTGTTGCGAAGAGCCGGCGACGCGGAGGAGAATCCGTGGAAGCCGAGATCGGCAAGGACGGGGCCAAAGTGGTGTAATGGATTAATTTCATGATCTCGAAACTCTGGCGGCGGAGTAGTGGGGGTTCCTTTGGTAGCGACGGTGTTGCCGTTTATTGAGAGAAAAAAGGCGGCAACGATGAACAGCTTCAGTGGAGTAGCCATTGAAGCTGGGATTTGGCTTGGTGGAAAGAGCGAGTGAGTGAATGGAAATGGCTGTGCCGCCTGTGCGCCCGGTTATATACACTCACGCGGCGGAACCAGCAACAGTTTAAAAATTCTGTTATGATTCCTCCAATTATTTGACAACCATATCCTGACTATTTTGTTGAAATAACATTATTGCCATGTGAACCCGGTCCGTGGAGCCATTAGAGGATTAACTTTTTAAAAATGTTATTTTAACATAATAATACTTAAATTACTCATTACAAAAGTAAATAAATAAGATATTAATATTAATGAGATAACACATGACAAAAATTCTGTGTTAAATAATAATTTTTTAATTTATTTATTGTATCACTCACAAAAAATTATTATTTTATATTTCAATTATTAAGATAATTAGTTCAGGACTTACTCATTGCTTAGATGATGATTTTATTTCACATGATCGTATCTTTTTTTTTAATATTACTAAGAAACTGCAATCACTATCATTTTTCAAATTATACATTCAATTGAAATTCATTACAATTTCTATTTTATAATAAAATATGATATGTTCCTATCAAATGCAAAATCTAATGTAAATTAGGCAAATGTAAATTATATTAAATTAGTATTGCAAAATTGTGTATACATAAAGGTAAACATATATTGAAAATTTTTTAACTCCATCACACAGAACTAATAATAGTGGGATAATGTGGTGTGTCACAAACTCATTAATTAATACAAAATTATGTGAGCATTTTTGTAAAGTATTTCATACAGGAAGGCAAAATAGATAAAATACCATCTTATATTTTTAATTTTTGAGTTGATATTTTAGAAGGCACTATACAGGTACCTCAAAATAGACCTCAAAAAAATGTGAGCCAAAAATGGCAGTACCGTCAATTGACTAAAATCAAGAAGGGTATAATCGTCATCTCCTAGTAGCCAAATCTGTTATATTGCAAACTCGTCAGTCTTCACCAATCCTCATAGAAGTTAGTGGATCCCATAGTCTTTAATGCCATATCTCTACCAGCCTTTAAACCAATGGCTACTCGTTGGCAAAATCTGTTAGTCTTGCTATCATTTCTCCTTCCCGCCTCAGTCGCCACCGCCATCGCCTTTTTCGGTAGTGCCACCACTACCTCATCGCTCCCACCACCACCGTCATAGATTCAAGAACACACTTACCCGTTACATCTCATTAGCACTGTTCTAGTCGACCTCGGCTTCCAAGATTTTGCACCCGCGGCGCCTTCCCTCCCCTCTCAAACTGCATGGCGCGGCCTGATCACCGTCTTCACTCCCACTGACTCTTCCCTTCTCACTTGTCCTTCCTGCTCCATCCAAGTCCTCCTCCAAGAACACACAATCCCCGGCATCTTCCCCCCTTCCTACCTGCGCACGTTAGCCTTTGGCACGAAGATCGAAACCCTAGCCTCCGGTCGGTGTATCACAGTCACCTCCGCCAACAATGCCTCCAAGGTCTTCGTCGACGGCGTGGAGATCACTCATCCGGATCTCTTCAACGACGGCTTAACCGTAGTTCACGGCCTCCAAGGCTTCCTATCTCTTCTCTCGTCGTACTCGTGCAGTGTCGAGAGAATGATTGGGATCTCATTCCTCCCTCAGCCGCCTAATTCGACGGCATCACTTATCATGCACCTCATGCTAGAAGAAGCCATACTTCGCCTCCGCATCAGCGGTTACAGCGTCCTTGCCGTTGCTCTAAGAGTGAAGTACGCCGAACTCATGGAGCTCAGAACAATGACGGTGTTCGCGCTCAATGACGTCGTGGTTTTCTCCGGCGAACACGAGTACGTCACCAACTTTCGCTTCCACGTCGTGCCGAATAGGCTGTTAATGGCCAACGATCTGGAGCATTTACAGGCAGGGACGCTGTTGCCGACGATGGATTTAGCCCATGACCTAGTGGTGACGAACGCTGGAGGCGGAGGTCCGTTGGATCCAATGAGGATCAACTACGTGAAGTTCACGAGCCCTGATTTGATGTACAACATGAAAATGGCGGTTCATGGACTGTCCATGCCCTTCCCGCATTTGAATCTTATTGCTGCTATTGGTATGGCTCAGAGTGAGCGGTCAAGACATGAAGCTCCGGGTTGGAAAATGGCGGGAAATGCTGGGATAGGCTACTCAATGGGCCCATCATACGGACTCGAATGGACAGCCAAGATTGAAGACGATCACAGCCTCTAAGATCTAACTGCATACGCATGGTCAGTTTTACGCAATACAATTGTTTTCTCAAATCTCACTTATCCGTGAAGTCATGCTTTTCTTGCGTAGTACCTTGTGGTACAAGAACTATTATGCAACCAATTGCTCCCAATCGAGGGAGGGAGTGATACTCGTTCAAGGAATAAAAGTTTAACGCGAGTCCTATTAAAGTTTTCCCCAGTTTTGTTTTATTTTTAAAATTTTGGTTATTTACATGAAAATACAACGAGTTGGTGAGTGCCTTTGTGAGGGATGAGTATTTTTTGAATAAATATTTAATCATATGATAAGAACATATATATTATTTACGGTAAACAAAATAAGAGTATGTGGATAGAAAGGAAGAGGGTTATCAACATATAGAGTGAGGAATATATGCATGTAAGGGTATGTAAATGGTCAGTTCGATTATTGAACCGATCAAAATGTAATAATCGAAAAAATTGAAGTGGGCTAAAAATCGAACTAAACTGACTAAATAAATTAAAAAATTAAATAAACTGAACTGAAATAATAAAAAAAATACCAAAAAAATAAATTGACCTGAATAATAGAAAAAAAATGACAAAAACAGAACAAACCAATAAAATGAACAAATTGAAAAATAAAAAAACTAAAAAGAATGAGGGCCAAAATCTCAAAGACAAAGGCAAACCAAGGAGGAGCAAAGAGAAAGGGGAACAGTCAGACTCGGCATTTGCGGCGGCCGAACGATCGGAATCAAAAGGTAAAAGGCCAAAAAGTTAAGGACAGAGGCAAAGTCGTCAGTTGGATTTGTTAGTCATCAGTCCAAAAAGAGGAAGGGTTTAAGGATTTAGTCAATCATGACTCGCCAAAGGCAAAGGTGGATGGTGGAAAGAATGGCCGAAGTGAAAGGGAAGACAGCAATTGATGCGAGCAAAGAGGACGTGTGAGTATTGACAACAACCAACAATAGTAGTTGTGAGGAGCGGTAGGGTCGAAATTGAAGGGAAAAGTGACAATGACGATGACAGGTGACGAGAGCAAAGAGGACGTGTGGCCCGTGTGATCTTGGTTAAGATGGCGATGGTAATCTGAATTGAGGAAAGGAAGGGTTGAAGGTGAAGGGAGCACTCAGTTCGATTCTACTTTTTTTGTTCTATTCTTTATTTTTTTTTCTTCTTCAATTCTGTTAAAAACGATCTAATTTCTTCAGTTTAATCAGTTTGGTTATTTTAATTTTTTTTAACACAAAAATCGAGCTGAATAGAAATAATCAAATTTTCAAATTTTATAACTGAACTAAATTGACAATTTTAATAGATTCAATTAAGTTATTTTAATTAAATAGAAATTTTGCACATCCATGGACAAAGTTACAGTGGAAAAGACATCATAGAGGCATTTTTTGGAATTTAATTCTACTGAGACATTGACATTAATGGTTGCACTTGTGTTGAATATTTAATTACTTACATGCTTCCCATTAAAAGAACATCCAATCCAACCACCATGGTGATTGGGATCGAGTTAATAATTTCTTGTTTAGCCTCTACACTGTGCGTGCAAGGTTAAACTTAGCCTTCTTCAGTTGTGGGCGGTGCAACACGGGGTCGAGGCCCACTGAACCTTTTAATTTTATTTTTATTTAAATACTTATTTTTAAATAATTCAAATTATATTTCCATAATCTAACTTGAAATTATAAAAACCATTTGATTATATATTTGAAATTTTAAATGTATTTATAATTATTTACACATATTATTACATATATAAATTTTAAATGTTATATGGCCATCTTGAATTTTAATTTTTAAATTTTAAATTTTAAATCTCAATTTCTTTTTAGATTCAAATTTCGACGTTTCACCAAAGAAGAAGAAATTTTCAATTAATATACATCTTTCAAAAATACATGATACATGATATATATATTTTAAAATATAAGATATATCTTTGTATAAAAACAATACAAGTAATATCTTTTTTAAAACTAAACTATATGTAACTCGTTCACTTATTTCTCTAATTTCAAGTACTTTAAAATCATAATAATTCTTTTATAATGTCATAACAATTATTTTTAATTTGTTAAAACTAATTTTAAAATATTTTGAAGCATTTTTTATAGATTTGGGCCGCAATGTGGGGCATCCTAAAGATCAAGGTCATGACAATATGCACACACAAAAAAAAAAAAAAAAAAAAAAGACTTTAAGAAAAAATGAGAAATTAAAACATCATTAAAAGACAACTTATGAGATTTTGCTTATCTCTAAAGTCTCTTTTTAAGGGTGTTATTTTTGCTGAATGTCCATTTATGATGTGTAAGGGCCCAGAAAGAGAGAGAGAGGGGGAGGGACCAGAAAGAGATGGCGGTGGCGCGCAGTGGAGGCCAACGGCGATGGTGACCAGAAATGTTGATGGCTAGAGCGAAAGACAGAGAGTAGGCGAGGGATGGGTGGATGAGACTTAAATATAATATATATATATAAACAACTTGAAAAATACTAGCAATGCAAGCGAGGAATCAATTATCACAACCGGATTTTGTGATACTTTTATTTGAATTTGAATTTGAATTCTATTACTAGAAACATAATTTGTAAAACTAGCAATGAAGTGAGGAATCAACTATCCCCATGCTTGCTCACCCCTCCCATAGGACATATGCAATGTTGATGAGAAAGCCGACTCAGCCGAACCAGTGATATTTCAACGAAAAATCGTTCAGAAATGCCGTAAGCAACGCCAAAAATGAACATAAATGGAGTTGGAAATGATCAACAGAGCTGCCGCCGCCGTCGACTCCAGCCCCACGAAGTTGCTGGACGATTGGATCGACATAGCCGAGGAGTTGTCGGACAGCAACGGATCTTTACATCGCTTCGCATTTGCGAAGTACATAAATCGTAAGTGTTCATTTGTATTTGTTTTCATTATTTTCTAGAAGTTGTTCATTATGCACATAGGAACTGCCATCAAGCAATGGTTGAAAAAAATTTCAAAAATTGCATTTGCTGGAGCGTTGCTTACAATCTTTCTGAACGGTCTTCCACTGAAATATCACTGGGCTTCCTGGTTCGATTTTCTCATCAACATTGCATATATTCTATGGGAGGGATAAGCAAGCATGGTGATACTTGATTTCTCACTTCATTGCCATTTTTACAAATCTTGTTTCTAGTGATAGAATTCAAATTTAAATAAAAGTATCACAAAATTCAGTTGTGATAATTGATTGCTTATTTGCATTGCTATTTTTCAAGTTGTTTCTAGATATATATATATATATATAATATTTCAGTCTCATCCACCCACCCCTTGCATACTCTGTGTCTCTCACTCTCGCCGTCAATCTCTCACTCATTTTCATTTCTATGTTTCAATAGTGGCAACAAAAAATAACCAATTAAACATGTCCTGGTTTCCATTACAAGAACGCCGGGAACAGAAGCAAAATAACGAGAAAGACGACAATATCAAACAACCCTGAGAATTGAAATCCTTGAACAGTTCAACCTCAATCCGCCAATCTCCACCACCAATTCAACCTTAATTCAGTCTACTCACGAAGAAACAAACACAGTAGCAAAAACATGTAATGTACTCCTGTCTATCTGGACACCAAATAAAGTGATTGCGATTTGAACTCGAACAGAGAGAGAGAAAGAGAGCAATTTGAACTCGAAGAGAGAGAGAGAGAGAGAGAGAGAGAGAGAAATGAGTACATGACCGGTCGTCTTCAGTCAACCACCTTCTTAAAGATGAACTTGTCTCCTCCATCATCTCCCAGTCAACCACCTTCTTAAAGAAGTTGAACAGCAGTTCTGAAGTTCATCTTTAGTGGCCGGAATCAAGCTTCCGTTTTTTGCTTTTACCTCCAGTGAAGTTTACAATAATGCAGTAAACGTATTATTTTCTCTTGGAAGTTATTACAATCAAACACTGCTCATCCATAATTTTACACATTTCTACGTATTCTGCAACTATCACTTGCAATTGATACTGAAATGCTGAAAGTTAACAAACGAAACACCACCAACTAATGAGACTCATATTAATCTAGGCATGAACATTTGTAAAATATTATGTATTTTTCTTCAAATTAGTCATTCCTCAAAGGTTCAGTTGCACTTTAGGCATGAACTTCACAAAAATTTAGACAAAGGAAGACTCATATTAATCTAGGTAAGAGATCAAATTTGAGAAGAGGTCCTATGTAAACCTGTGAATAAGCCTATAAAACCTTTCTTTAACTCTGTTGAGGGTTTACTTGTTGGGCGTGGAGATGAATCTTATTGTTTTCTTCTGTCTTCATTTTTTTTTTTTTTTTGTGAAGGATGTTTATACTTTCTATGTAGAATCCACTAATTAATAAACACTGGGGACCTGGAATACTTATCATTCAGTTTTAATGCATGTAAGAACTCTATCTTAATGTTTTAATTGTTGCTGATATGACCAAATACACAGGCAGAAGATGCTGCTACAATCCAGGACAAATGGTTCCTTGTAAATGTGCAATCTGCCAAGGAATTCAGCTCACAAATGGTACCCTGTCTTTCTGTCTTCTCTGATATTTTTACTTTTTGGATATGCTCAATTTTGATACCTTATGCTGGTTGTGCAGCTTAATCGTGACACCTGGGCAAATGAAGCTGTTGCTCAAACTATCAGTTCTAATTTCATCTTCTGGCAGGCATGTCATACTAATTCTAAGAACTGTTTTTTGCTCAAGTACTTCTCCATTTTTGTTGATTTTTTATAAGCAGTAACATTTGATTTCTTTCCATGTAATTTTTTAAGTAGGTAATCTGGATGACGGAGATCGGTAAAGAGAATGATAGTTCTGATACCAATTGATACAGAACCAAGAACAAGAACACAAGAACAAACTAAAATTCACAATCTAAACTCAAATCAAAGTCAATAATCCAAGTCTGCCTTCAATTACAACCTAAACAACTTTATATAGGCAAAACTAATAGATATGATCCTGCTCTAATTTGGATTAGACATAATCCCCAACTTAATTAGAATTCTAAAGCAACCTACTAACTAGGAAACAAAAAGAAATAAAATAAATAATGTTAATTCCTATTTTTTTTGCCTAGAATAATATTTTTGTGAATATCTAATTCTCTAGCCTACATCACTGGGTTTGTTCACAGGATAAAATTTTAGCATGCTGATGGTTGTCTAATTAGGTTCAATGTAGTACTGGATCATGGTTTTTCCAAATCTTAATATGAATCTAGTCTGGTGATTCGCATTATCACAAACTATTTGAAGACATTTAATTATGATTTTATTCTTAGGTTTTATCCGTGGATATATAGCTACACAATTATATTACCAATGTTACAAATCCAGACCAAAATGGGAAAAGAAAGGGTCACAGTCGAGTCGAGGTTGAACTGGGTTTGGCAATAACTAATTATAACCTAGACATAAAATGAATAAATTTGAAAAACAAATGATAACCCGTTTGAATGTCAGTTTGACTGGTTCAACCAGCCAGTTTTTTCCACCACTCAGATCAGCTGGCAACTGGTTACCAATTTACTCGAAATTAAATTATGTGAGCCCCAACACCCACGGAAACACCCTTTTAAAAAAAAAAAATTGCATGGCAATGGAAAAGCCCCAACCCTACTAGCGATGTGATTATGTGGCTTGCTTATCTTTGTTTCTTGTTTCAATGCATTTCATTTGGGCTTTTAGAAAATTATTACTAGACACAAACTTTTTTTACAAGACTTATTTTAACTGCCAGAAAAATTCTCTTGAAATGGCCAGAGAAAATTTTCAACTTTTTGTCCTCAATTTAACAGATATTTTTGTCTTGTGGTTGTGCTTGTAGGTATAAGATGACACACAAGAAGGCAGGAAGGTTCATACCTATTACAAGTTGGACTCTGTTCCCGTCACAGGTCAAAAAATGGGCTCATGGCATGGCATGATTCAACCAGAGAGTTCACTGGAGGCACGTATGACAATTTGTACAAATACTAATTTGATAATGTATTAAGTAGTACCTTGGGAAGAGTTTTGAGCTTAGTTTGGAAATTTCAATGTAACTCCATCTTTAACATGCTACATTCTGTTTCTGGAAATAATTTTGTGCTGCAGGATCTTTTAGCATTAATGGATAAAAGCCCAAAGGATCATGTCAGCTTATCTCATAAGCGTCCAAGAGAGAGTTCTCATACTTCACCTCTCAAAGTACAAGGTAGATCTGACTTCGGTGTATATTTCTTGTGAACATGTTATAAATTTAAGTAAATAAATTTATACATTGCGCATTTAAGCTTTGATAATGCGTTACTATTTATGTCTTGATAGGAAGGAAACTGTGTAGCTGTCAATGGTCGCATGATAGGAAGCTACATGCTTGTCAATGTTGATGGTCTTTATGGAGTTTCTTACTATTTTCCTCTTATGAGAAAATCATTGGTGTGGATGAATTTTGTAGAAACAATCATATGCTAGCACAGATAACAAACTTGATGTAGGACAAGGTTGATGGGCCTTCTTTTGTCTGATTACATGAATTAATTTATTGTGATGAGAGCCCAGAAAGGGTAAACGATGAAGTTCTAAGGGTATGAATTTATAGGAAATGATAGTTCTTCCCTGCCAGTATCCTTATTTTTTTCTATATTGGGCTTCATGTTTATATTTATCTCTCCAGTCTCCTCCGAGATAAGCATTCTCAATTGCGATCTTTAGCTCTCTTGCTCTTGTACTATTTCTTTGGCATTGGAGTGGTTTTCCTAGTTAGTCACAAGACAGTCTCACCATTATCTTTTGCATTGTCTCAAGTTAATTATTCGAGAGTTAAAAGCATTCCCCAATAAGTTGTTTTCACATTTTATTTTTTTTCTCTACCACACTCATTATCAAAGATAATTAGTAAAATTAACTACCATATTTTCTATCATGAAGAAAATTCTAAAATTTTTGAACGCCACTTCAAACATGTTTACTTTTTTTCATCTTAATTAATACCTAAACATCAAAAATTATAGATAAAAACTGAAAGCTAAAATAAAAAAATTAAAAACTCTGAAATGAATTTAAAGATTTTTATTTCTTTCAACTTTTCTGTTCTACAGTCTTTTAGAGTAAAATCTATTAATTGAACTACCAAATATAATGGCTCAAAGTTAAAACCCAAGAGATAATAGCTCAAATATAATGGATCCACGGATCGCGTTCAAGACATGACAATAATGTAATTTCAACAAAATTATCAGGGGTATGATTGTCATATAATTGGAGGAATGAAAATAGGATTTTCAAACTCTTATTGTTCCACCTCCTGAGAGTATATAACTGGGCGCACAGTTGTTCAAGACACTTGCTCTTGCAACTTTCAGTTTGTTATCTTCGTTCTTGCAAGAGAGAGAGAGAGAGATTGTTATCTTCGTTCTTGCAAGAGAAAGAGAATAGAACCCGAAATCATAAACACAGTTGTGGCCATCGACTTGAGCCCCACAGAATCTTCAGAATAATGGGTTGATGCAGTGCAAGAGTTGTCGGACGATAACAAATTTCTACCTCCATTCGCAATCGCCATAAATTGTGAGTTCATTTACATTTATTTTTGATAAATTATTCATTATTTTCTTTTATATATAGCAAGAACAACAATCATACGATGGTTCAAAAAAATTTCAAAGATTGCATTTTGTGGCATGGATGTTGACGACCTATCTGAATACTATTCTCCCCAACTATCATTGGACTTCTTGGTTTGGTTGGGTAGGTTTTTTGATCAACACTGCATACGTTCTCTTGGATGGGTATGGAGGCTTGGTGATAGTTGATTTCTTTGCTAATTTTACAAATTTTGTTTTTAGTGATATCATTCAATTCAAATAAATGTAGCTCACTTGCATCAGTAGAGAATAAGGGAGAGTCTACTTCAAGAGAAACTAATGTGATTAAGAAAAATTATGCTCCGAGAGAAACTTTTGTTAAAAATTCTAGTACTGCACCCCAACTAAAGGTCCGTCCAAAGACCATCCGAAAGAATAACTGATAGACCACTATTGTCGTCCGAAAAACAGAAAAAAAAAAACGACAATTTGTTCCTAATTTTTAGGAGATAAAGTAGATATTTTGCCTTGTATAAATATCTCTTATCGGATTCAATAAATTATTAATTAAGTTTTCAAGAATTGTCGTTACATCCTTAACAAATTGTCGTTTTTTTTTCTGTTTTCAAGACAACAATAGTAGTCTATCAGTTATTCTTTTGAATGGTCCTTGGGCAGACCTTTAGTTGGGGTGCAATACTAGAATTTCTAACAAAAGTTTCTCTCGGAGTGTAATTTTTCTTAATCACATTAGTTTCTCTTGAAGTAAACTCTCTCTTATTCTCTACAGATGCAAGTGAGCTACATTTATTTGAATTGAATGGTATCACTAAAAACAAAATTTGTAAAAATAGCAAAGAAATGAACTGTCACCAAGCTTCCATACCCATCCAAGAGAACGTATGCAGTGTTGATCAAAAAGCCTACCCAACCAAGAAGCCCAATGATAGTTGGGGAGAATAGCATTCAGATAGATCGTCAGCATCCCTGCCGCAAATGCAATCTTTGAATTTTTTTTGAATCATCGTATGATTGCAGTTATTGCCGTACATAAAAGAAAATAATGAATAATTTATCAAAAATAAATGTAAATGAACTCACAATTTATGGCGAATGCGAATGGAGGTAGAAATTTGTTGTCGTCTGATAACTCTTGCACTGCATCAACCCATTCTTCTAAAGATTCTGTGGGACTCGAGTTGATGGCCACAACTATGTTTATGATTTTGGGTTCCATTCTCTTTCTCTTGTAAGAACGAAGATAACAATCTCTCTCTCTTTCTCTCTCTCTCGCAAGAACAAAGATAACAATCTCTCTCTCTCTCTTGCAAGAACGAAAATAACAACCTAAAACTTGCAAGAGCAAGTGTCTTGAACAACTGTGTGCCCAGTTATATACTCTCAGGAGGTGGAACAATAATAGTTTGAAAATTTTGTTTTCATTCCTCCAATTATATGACAATCATACCCTTGATAATTTTGCTGAAATTACATTATTGTCATGTCTTGAACGTGGTCCGTGGATCCATTATATTTGAGCCATTATCTCTTGAGTTTTAACTTTGAGCCATTATATTTGGTAGTTCAATTAATAGATTTTACTCTAAAAGACTGTAGAACAGAAAAGTTTGAAGAAATAAAAATCTTTAAATTCATTTTAGAGTTTTTAATTTTTTTATTTTAGCTTTCAGTTTTTATCTATAATTTTTTATGTTTAGGTATTAATTAAGATGAAAAAAAGTAAACATGTTTGAAGTAGCGTTGAGAAATTTAAGAATTTTCTTCATGATAGAGAATATGCTAGAGAATTTTACTAATTATCTTTGATAATACATAATGAGTGTGGTAGAAAAAAAAAATAAAATGTGAAAACATCTTATTGGGGAATGCTTTTAACTTTCGAATAATCAACTTGAGACAATGCAAAAGATAATGGTGAGACTGCCACGTGACTAGCTAGGAAAACCACTCCAATGCCAAAGAAATAGTACAAGAGCAAGAGAGCTAAAGATCGCTATTGAGAATGCTTATCTCGGAGGAGAGATTACCTTTGTAGTAGTTTAGAGATAATCTTTTGCGTAGGATTAGGTTTTCTTGTGATCGGTGTCTAAGAGTAGTTCATTCTAGATGAACTTGAAGAAATTAGTTTTATTTCTGAAGTTTGCCTTCCTAATATTTAGGAAGAGGGGTATTTCCTGAGTTTATCAAGATTATGACTAATTGCTAGATTGTAGAAAGTAATCATGATTTATTTTTATCCCTTTAACTCTAAGAGAGAATCCCAATTAAATTAGGTAAACCAATCTTGAGCAGGATTGGTTTGCCCTTGGGTCAGTAGAAGACCCCCTTTGTGGGTTGAGCCAAGCTTAGATGCGGACTGAGACTGGGGACAACCTAGTGTACACGTGTCACATGATAGTCTCACCATTATCATCAAGAAAATTCTTAAATTTCTCAACGCCACTTCAAACATGTTTATTTTTTTTCATCTTAATTAAATACCTAAACATCAAAAATTATAGATAAAAACTGAAAACTAAAATAAAAAACTCTGAAATGAATTTAAATATTTTTATTTCTTCAAACTTTTCTGTTCTACAGTCTTTTAGAGTAAAATCTATTAATTGAACTACCAAATATAATGGCTCAAAGTTAAAACCCAAGAGATAATGACTCAAATATAATGGATCCACGGACCGCGTTCAAGACATGACAATAATATAATTTCAGCAAAATTATCAAGGGTATGATTGTCATATAATTGGAGGAATGAAAACAAAATTTTCAAACTGTTATTATTCCACCTCCTAAGAGTATATAATTGGGTGCACAGTTGTTTAAGACACCTGCTCTTGCAACTTTCAGGTTGTTATTTTCGTTCTTGCAAGAGAGAAAAAGAAAGAGAGATTGTTATCTTTGTTCTTGCAAGAGAGAGAGAATGAAACTCGAAATCATAAACACAGCTGTGGCCATCGACTCGAGTCCCAGGGAATCTTCAGAAGAATGGGTTGATGCAGTGCAAGAGTTGCCGGACGACAACAAATTTCTCCCTCCATTTGCATTCGTCATAAATTGTGAGTTCATTTACATTTATTTTCATTATTTTTGACAAATTATTCATTATTTTCTTTTATGTACGACAAGAACTGCAATCATACGATGATTCAAAAAAATTTCAAAGATTGCATTTGCAGCAGGGATGCTGACGACCTATCTGAATGCTATTCCCCCCAACTATCATTGGGCTTCTTGGTTTGGTTGGGTAGGCTTTTTGATCAACACTGCATACGTTCTCTTAGATGGGTATGGAAGCTTGGTGACAGTTGATTTCTTTGCTATTTTTACAAATTTTGTTTTTAGTGATACCATTCAATTCAAATAAATGTAGCTCACTTACATCAGTAGAGAATAAGTGAGAGTCTACTTCGAGAGAAACTAATGTGATGACTCAATCACATTAGTTTCTCTTGAAGTATACTTGATAGGAACCCAATTAGAAAAATTCAAACAGCAAGCAATTATCAACAACTATCAGGATTCCCAGCCAAGAAATTAACAAAATGAAAAGAAAATGGACTTTCGAGAGGTCCACACTCTCCCAATATCCTTACTAAAATATTCCCCCCTTCTACTCTATTTGCTTCTCTTATTTATTGGAATATGTTGCCCTCACATGCCCCCTTCTCTTTGCTCTTCCTATTCTACCCCTTAACTAAATTTGTTAGTCTGCACATGCACCAATTGGCATTCTCCTATTTCAATACCTATTCTGTCCTTATTGCTAGTAGCGGAATATTATGAGCTACCTATCAATACTCCCCCCCAACTTTCACCTTGTTCTCAAGGAGAAAAACAGGGAACTGTTGTAGGGTTTCTAGGTGGTCTAGGACCAACTTGGGCTTGGAATATGTGAATCCTGTCTTCAATTCGCTGGGTTATCTCTGTGATTTGCTATAGACCCAATAGCTGTAACACCCTAACTTCTGCCCTAATTTTTGGCTTCAACCTATTAACAAATGTGCCCCCTTCCAGTATGGTCACTGAAACTTCTCCCACCAAGGCCACCAAAATTTCAAAGAGGAGGCGGTATTCTCGCACTTTCGGTCGCCAATTTCCTCCAATTCCACCCTCCAACTCTCTGCCCATTTCGATTCCAGGTGATCCCTCAGAATTCTGGGTAAATTCCGAAGGTCTATCTCCCTTCTTCGCTTTGCTCTTCCGCTCTCGCTCTTGATCCGCCCACTTTGTCCTCGAGTATGCAAGTTGGTCCAGCCTGATTGCTACATTCCTTTCCATCAATTGCATCTCCCCTCTTATGGCGTCGACTCCTTTCTGCATCCCAACTCTGTCCGATAAATTCACCATTGGGATTGTTAGCCGGTTTCTCAGTAGCCCCTTCAGCTCTTCCTAGCTTCTTACTCTTTGTCTCCGTTGCTCGCACTGGACCCATGAAAGTGCAGCATCCTCCACACACAATGTTGTTGTGTCCGTCTTCTCCTCATCAGCCAACATCGCAACTCCCAACTCCTCACTCATCGCCTTAGCGACGGCCAGAGGCCAGTGTGATGAGGTGAGGCTTGGCATCACCCATTTTTGTGCCATCATTGGAGGAGGCAATATCACTACCGGCTGGTGATTCGAAATTGGGGACGAAGGGGCCTGACCTTTGTTTGGGACGGGTCAAAAAATGCTTCCACGAATCACCAAATTCATCTCCTCAATTGGTTGGGCTAGGTCCATCATCTGCTCCAGCCCAATCGGCCTCGACATCCTCATCTCGGCTCGGATAACCAGCTCCATTCCATTGATAAAGTAGCCCTCCAGCAACGCCTTTGGCATGCTTTTGAGCGGTGAGGCCAGAGTCTCAAAGCCAAGGCGATAGTCCTTGACGGACCCCCACTGTCGAAGCGCAAGGACCCTCTCTTCCACCGTGCCTTCCTACGTGGGCCTGAACCTATTCCTCAACATCGCCTTGAGCTCCTCCCAACTCCTCACCTGTCGTTGTCTTTGCTCCCACTGGAACCAAGAAAGAGCAGCTCCTTCAAAACAAAGAGCTGCTGAGTCCAACTTCTACGCATCCGTTAATTGATTCACGGAAAAGTACTGTTCGGCCCTAAAAACCCAACCATCAGGGTCGTCTCCCTTAAACATAAGCATTGCCAAGCGTTGACTTCTCACTTCCGACCTCCCCAAGATCTCGAACCCACCGCCTACTTCCTTACTCTGTTCCCTAAGTTCCGATGTGGCCTCCCCAGTGAGGGACGAGCCCACAGGTAGGTTCTCCTCGCTCTGTTTTCCCTTCCTCTCTCGCTGTTGTTCCTCCCACCTCGCTCTCATCCATTCAAATTGTTTCAGTAGCGAAGTAAAGTTCTTCTCCACCGACCAAACCTCACTTCTCATGGCGTCCACACTCAGTTGTATGCTATCCAATCTCGTCTCTAAATCTCCAACTCGATCCGTTAAGTTCACCATTAGGATCGCAGTGCTCTGATACCAAATTAATAGGAACCCAATTAGAAAAATTCAAACAGCAAACAATTATCAACAACTATCAGGATTCCCAGCCAAGAAATTAACAAAATGAAAAAAAAAATGGACTTTCGAGAGGTCCACACTCTTCCAATATTCTTACTAAAATATTCCCCCCTTCTACTCTATTTGCTTCTCTTATTTATAGGAATATGTTGCCCTGACATGCCCCCCTCTCTTTGCTCTTCCCATTCTACCCCTTAACTGAATTTGTTAGTCTGCACATGCACTAATTGGCCTTCTCCTATTTCAATTCCTATTATGTCCTTATTGCTGGTAGCGGAATATTATGGTATCACTAAAAACAAAATTTGTAAAAATAGCAAAGAAATCAACTATCACCAAGCTTCCATAGCCATCTAAGAGAACGTATGCAGTGTTGATCAAAAAGCCTACCCAATCAAACCAAGAAGCCCAATGATAGTTGGGGGGAATAGCATTCAGATAGATCGTTAGCATCATTGCCGCAAATGCAATCTTTGAAATTTTTTTGAACCATTGTATGATTGCAGTTCTTGCCGTACATAAAAGAAAATAATGAATAATTTATCAAAAATAATGAAAATAACTGTAAATGAACACACAATTTATGGCGAATGCAAATGGAGGGAGAAATTTGTTGTCGTCCTGCAACTCTTGCACTACATCAACCCATTCTTCTGAAGATTCCGTGGGACTCGAGTCAATGGCCACAGCTGTGTTTATGATTTCGGGTTTCATTCTCTCTCTCTTAAAAGAACGAAGATAACAATCTCTCTCTCTTTCTCTCTCTTGCAAGAACGAAAATAACAACCTAAAGTTGTAAGAGCAAGTGTCTTGAACAACTGTGCGCCCAATTATATACTTTTAGGAGGTGAAACAATAACAATTTGAAAATTCTATTTTCATTCCTCCAATTATATGACAATCATGTCCCTGATAATTTTGCTGAAATTATATTATTGTCATGTCTTGAATGCAGTCCGTGGATCCATTATATTTGAACCATTATCTCTTGGTTTTTAATTTTGAGCCATTATATTTGGTAGTTCAATTAATAGATTTTACTCTAAAAGACTGTAGAACCGAAAAGTTGGAAGAAATAAAAATCTTTAAATTCAGTTCAGTTTTTTTAATTTTTTTTATTTTAGCTTTTAGTTTTTATCTATAATTTTTGATATTTAGGTATTAATTAAGATGAAAAAAAGTAAACATGTTTGAAGTGGCGTTGAGAAATTTAAGAATTTTCTTGATGATAGAGAATATACTAGAGAATTTTACTAATTATCTTTGATAATACGTAATGAGTGTGGTAGAGAAAAAAAATAAAATGTGAAAACATCTTATTGGGGAATTCTTTTAACTTTTGGATAATCAACTTGAGACAATGCAAAAGATAATGGTGAGACTACCCTATGACTAGCTAGGAAATCCACTCTAATGCCAAATAAATACTACAAGAGCAAGAGAGCTAAAGATTGCTATTGAGAATGCTTATCTAGGAGGAGAGATTATCTTTGTAGTAGTTTAGAGATAATCTTTTGCGTAGGATTAGGTTTTCTTGTGATCGGTGTTTAAGAGTAGTTCATTCTAGATGAACTTGAAGAAATTAGTATTATTTCTAAAGTTTGCCTTCCTAATATTTAGGAGGAGGGGTATTTCCTGAGTTTATCAAGATTATGACTAATTGCTAGACTGTAGAAAATAATCATGATTTATTTTTATCCCTTAACTCTAAGAGAGAATCCCAATCAAATTAGGTAAACCAATCTTGAGCAGGATTGGTTTGCCCTTGGGTCAATAGAAGACCCCCTTTGTGGGTTGAGCCAAGCTTAGATGCGGACTGAGGCTGGGAACAACCTGGTGTACACGTGTCACATGTGTAATTTTCGAATATATCACTTATGCTTCAGCATAAATAAGATAATTTATAGGAAAAGATCACCTTAGAACACACGCCTCACATTTGGTTTTAAGGGTCATGATTAGGTGGTGAAAGATCATAGTATATTCCATGTACACGAGATCACATACCACATTAATTAAATTACCTCCCATTAATGGGGTTAATTTATCAAGAATTAACAAGATGAGGCACATAATTTTTTAGGTGTTGGTTCCTGGGTACAATTTGTCAAATATGGAAAGTGTATGTATACTTCCATTGGGGTACTAAGCTTCAATCATTGTTAGGAAAAATTAACTAATTGGCATCACTCTAGATTAATATTTATTAGAAATTGTTGGACGAGATTGGGTGTTCGAGTTTAAAAAGGAAAGATAAAGTGGTTGGATAAGATAAAGATTTAAAAGATAAGAAAGCCTAAAAGATAGGATAAAGCTTCAAGATTCAAGAGAGAGATTCAAGCTTGATATCAGAAAATAAAGACTAACATGTTTTGAATATTAGTTATTATTATCTAAATTTGAATTTGTTCCTATTTTTTAGGAGATAAAGTAAATATTTTAGCTTGTATAAATATCACCTATCGGATTCAATAAATTATTAAGTTTTCAAGAATTTAGCTTATTTCAAAAATATTTCTAGATGTTGGTTCATAGGTAAAATTTGTCAATACTTTGAAGAGTCACTTGAGTCCTGTTTCTGTTCGACGGCAATCTATGATAGCCTTTCATGAAGCAGTGAGTTGTATGGTTTAGCGATGTAACATTATGCAATAGCTGTCATTCATCAGCTGTTAGAAATTTTATATAGCAATCTATTACTGTATCTTTGAACTTGATCATAGTTGTATGCAAGATATATTGATATAGACCTTTACTAATAGATTTTGTATGTTAATATTCACTTAATTGGGGTTAGCTTTGAGCATGTAATTTACTTTCTGATTTTCATAATTTTGAAATTTCAAGTGGCTTCTTTTTTCTTCTTTTTTTTTTTTTAGCTATGTAAATTTTGAGTGGCTTCATCTATCCCCATAACTTAATTTCCTGCAGAGGTGTATAGCACAAATGATTATACTTGCCTCCAGTGAACTCTCTGGTTGAACCATGCCATGCCATGAGCGCATTTTCTGACCTGTGACGGGATCAATTACAAGAATTACAGGAACAGAGTCCAACTTGTAATAGGTGCGAACCTTCCTACCTTCTTGTGTGTCATCCTATACCTACAAGCACAACCACCAGACAAAAATATCTGTTAAATTGAGGACATAAAGATAAATTTTTCTCTGGCCAATACAAGAGAATTTTTCTGGCAGTTAAAATAAGTCTTGTAAAAAAAGTTTGTGTCTAGTAATAACTTTCTAAAAGGCCAAATGAAATGCATTGAAACAAGAAACAAAGATCAGCAAGCCACATAATCACATCGCTATTAGGGTTGGGGCTTTTCCATTGCCACGCAATTTCTTTTTTTTTTAAAAAGGGCTTTTCCGTCCGTGTTGGGCTCACATAATTTAATTTCGAGTAAATTGGTAACCACTTGCCAGCTGATCTGGTTGGTGGAAAAAACTGGCTGGTTGAACTAGTCAAACTGACATTCAAACGGGTTATCATTTGTTTTTCAAATTTATTCATTTGATGTCTAGGTTATAATTAGTTATTGTAAAACCCAGTTCAACCTCGATTCGACTGTGACCCTTTTCTATTCCCATTCTGGTCTGGATTTTATAACATTGGTAATATAATTGTGTAGCTATCCACAGATAAAACCTAAGAATAAAATTATAATTAAATGTCTTCAAATAGTTTGTGATAATGCGAATCACCAGACCAGATTCATATTAAGATTTGGAAAAACCATGATCTAGTACTACATTGAACCTAATTAGACAACCATCAGCATGCTAAAATTTAACAGAAAAGAAATAATATCCTCTGAACAAACCCAGTGATGTAGGACAGAGAAGCAGATATTCACAAAAATATTATTCTAGGCACAAAAATAGGAATTAACATTATTTATTTTATTTCCTTTTGTTTCCTTTAGTTAGTAGGTTGCTTTAGAATTCCAATTAAAATGGGGATTATGTCTAATCCAAATTAGAGCAGGATTATATCTATTAGTTTTGCCTATATAAAGAAGTTGTTTAGGTTGTAATTGAAGGCACACTTGGATTATTGATTTTGATTTGAGTTTAGATTGTGAACTTTAGTTTGTTCTCGTGTTCTTGTTCTTGGTTATGTATGAATTGGTATCAGAACTATCCTTCTATTTGCGTATCTCCATCATCCAAATTACCTACTTAAAAAATTACATGGAAAGAAATAAAATGTTACTGCTTATAAAAAAATCAAACAAAAATGGAGAAGTACTTGAGCAAGAAACAGTTCTTAGAACCACTATGACATGCCTACCAGAAGATGAAATTAGAACTGATAGTTTGAGCAACAGCTTCATTTGCCCAGGTGTCACAATTACGCTGCACAACCAGTAATAGGTATCAAAATTGAGCATATCCAAAAAGTAAAAATATCAGAGAAGACAGAGAGACAGGGTACCATTTGTGAGCTGAATTCCTTGGCAGATTGCACATTTACAAGGAACCATTTGTCCTGGATTTTAGCAGCATCTTTTGCCTGTGAATTTGGTTATATCAGCAACAATTAAAACATTAAGATAGAGTTCTTACATGCATTAAAACTGAATGTTAAGTATTCCAGGTCCCCAGTGTTTATTAATTAGTGGATTCTACATAGAAAGTATAAACATCCTTCAAAAAAAAAATGAAGACAGAAGAAAACAATAAGATTCATCTCCAAATGGAGACAAAAGAAAACAATAAGATTCATGTCCAAATGAAGACAGAAGAAAACAATAAGATTCATCTCCACACCCAACAAGTAAACCCTCAACAGAGTTAAAGAAATGTTTTATAGGCTTATTCACAAGTTTACATAGGACCTCTTCTCAAATTTGATCTCTTACCTAGATTAATATGAGTCTTCCATTGTCTAAATTTTTGTGAAGTTCATGCCTAAAGTGCAACTGAACCTTTGACTAACCATTATTAAAATATTTCAGAACTGTATACACTAATGATTATATTTCTAACATTGAAAAGGAGGACAAAACATCTCTATTTCAAGTCGAACAACTATTTTTTCAAATGTCAACCCCAAAGCCTACACAAGGAGTTTTTAATGAAGAGAGAATAAGTTGGCTGAGCAATTTGTAAAGATATACAAGCATTCAAAAGCTTTAAAGTGTTCACTCATTTTCTACTTTTGTTCTTAATTTGTAGACAACCTGACCAACCAAGTGGCATGTGATTGAGCACAATCTTGTACAAATCAGATTTTTCTAGATGTCATTGCTGTTCTGAGATAACTTATTTTAAGTCTATCAAAATGATTTTTTCATTTGTAAAAAGCTTGTGTGGAAGCCAAGTAAAACCAATATTGGTAAGGTTGCGTGACGGGCCTAAGAAAATCATTGCTTCTGAAGGTTTTGAGGTGTGCCTGAAAAGCCTCCAAGTGTTGCTAGTGGAAATTTTCTAGTGGTAGCTAGAAGAGTGGATATAGGCGTGGTTATAGCAGAACAACTATAAAAAATTTCCTTGAGCTGCATTTTTATTTCATTCCGTACTCACAATCTTTCGGAGTTCAGTTTTCAGAAAATCCCATCTTGCAAACACGGTCTTAAAATTTCAGATTTTCAATGACAGTAACTTTTGTTTTTAAACACCCAATTCACCCCCCACCCCAGCAGGAAATTCCATCTTATCTTTGTGCTAACACTGTCTTCCCCAGGGCTTCCAGAAAACTGCTAATACCAAAGTGACTGACAAATTAACAGCATGCTTAGGAACAAATTGCATTTGTGTTTAGAAACAGAAAATTATCTGTCTTTTTTGTATTTACTTGCTAAAAATTTTTGTAACAAGGAAGGTCAAACAAAATGAACTAGATCTAGGGAGGGTCATGTTCTTCTATGAAAAAATTATATATATAAACTGGAGATGATGCTCTAAGAAATTTGTTTATGCATGACTAATTTGAAGAAAAATACATAATATTTTACAAATGTTGAATTATTAAAAATAAAAGTTGTTTTGGAAGCACCATAGAGAAAACTACACAAGTCTACCATATTCTAGAACATGTGTACCAAAGTATTAAAAAGTCCCATTCCTGTTCCATGCATATTGAAATGCATTCTGGGTAACATGTAATATATTACTAACTAGGAAAATTGGGTTCAATTACTAATATGGGTCATTTGACTTCATGTCTTCAAAATAGCGTGCAAGACCTGAAATCATGTATAATCTTAAAAAATACATATGAAAAATAATAAAAGTATTCTGAAGGCATATTCCTGAAACCTGCTTGTCAAGATCATACTAAAGCATATGCTAGTAGATAAATAACTATAAATACCAAGAACAGTGCCCATTCAATCACTTATAAACATTGAAACTGAAAGCAGCTCAGTTTGCAAACAGGAAACTAAACAAAGTTTTCATTCAACAAAACCAATTACCTTTTTAAAGGGCCCATTGTGCATCAAAGCAAATGGAGGACGGTATAAAGAAGCAAGACTATCACCAGAATTATGAGCTGTAGAGGAGGCAGCTTGGTCTGATTCCCAAATCCCAGGACGTCTCATTTCCTCATTAAAATTGCGGAAGGGAACCACTACAGGAGCTTCGTGCGATGGGTATCCCATTCTTGATCTAAAATCAAACAGAGAAACAAACATATGTAAGCAATATATTGGACCAAGAAGTCGAATACAAGATAGACAGGTAGAACAAAAATAAAATAAAATAAGCTAATGCAAAAAGAAAAAGCTTTCATTTTAGTTAAACTTAGCCCAACAGAACCATATTATTAAACAAACAAATGTGCACATTCCTCCAATCACATTAATCATATTCTTAAGGAGCAAAATGAATATGGATTGCCTTTCATTTGGCAGTATGTAAACCACAGGAGATAAAAAATAAAAGAGCAAAATGAATATATTTCATTTCACAGAACATAAATCAAGATACCAAATTGTAATCAAATTAATGAATGAGCTGATAACAATCAGTTGAATGAAAGTATAATATCTAAGCTCTCCAGGCTATGTTAAATAAAATGAAAAATACGTCAAGAGGTTACCTAGAAACAATTCATTGTAAGCACCTGTATTTTAGGAGTACATATACATGCATTGTAAGCAGCTGTATTTCAAGTTACAATTATCCAAGCAAATGAATAAAAGCTAAAATCTAACTTTCAAATTTCGAATAAGACCTAAATTCTAATGTCAAATTAAACTTTATAAAATCCAATTTCTAACCAGTCCCTTCTAAGGAAGTGCAAGGACTTTCTGTTCCTGCAAATACTCAGCTATTTCTTTCTCTACAAAATACTCCAAGAAACACAGTGGAAAAATGTTCCGTATCCATTTGACACAACTCCTTGGGCAATTGTGGATCCAAGGATGTAGAAGGTCAATCATTGGGGCTTCCGGGACACCGTGGACTTTGAATAAATTGAAAATATGATTCCAGAAATGTCAAGCAGTGTAGCAATGCAAAGTATGCGATCTACTGATTCCTTGTTTTTGCACAAAAGCACAGATTTACTTATCAATATCTTCTCCTCCTCAGCTTATCAATAGTAAGAACGGCAGTCCTGACCTCCCCAGTGTTCTATAGGTAGCCTGCCTCCCCTCAATTACATAGTGTCACATAAAAGAGACTGAACAACGAAGATCCCCTCTTTTATGGCAGCCATACCAAATTTTGTTTGCCCTTTGTAGGACTGTGTTGATACTCAAGCATCTTAAAAAATAAACAATCTTGGATTCTATTTCCCAGTTCCTGAGGTTACATCTAAACTTTAACTTTGTGACCAAACAATGCCTCTAGAGTTTGTATGCAAGTGTTTTTAATAGAAATATCTTGATCACTAAACAAACTTGTAAAAATTTGAGAAGGCCTCATTGAGGGGTATGTGCCAGCACCAGTTGTGATGCCAAAACCTAAACCCCAGTTGCCTTGAGAAATGTTATGTGATAAGCCTGACCAAACTTGGGTTATGCCTCTCCAAACCCCCTCATCCTGTGGAATAGAGGCATGCCCTGTAGACCAGCCCCCAAACACCCTTACTTTTCAGCCACCACTTCTCTCCACTGCCTATTGGGCTTGCTCACAAGTCTCCACAACCACTTACCAAGTAAGGTTCTATTAAACAGATCAAGCCTCCTAATTGATGTCCTCCTTTACTCAATAGCTTACAAATCTGTTTCCAAGTGACCAAATGGTACTTTGGTATGTCTGATGTCTCCTTTGCCAACCTATAAGAAGCCTGTCGGCAACATATTGGCCAGCACATAGGGGCTGTAAACAGAGTAATAGTGTATGGGGATGCTAGGCAGGGTGCGCTTTCTAAGAGGGTAAGCCCACTCCCATGTGAGAGGTATTGTCTTCTCCATGAGGTGAGCCTTTTCTCACACCTCTCTACCATGCCATCCCACACATTGGATTTAAATGTTCCTAGGCAATTAGAAGGGAGAGACCCTATTCTGCACTCCAAAATCCTAGCTAAGGCTCTTGTTATCTTTACAGCCACTAGTGGAGTAATCTAACTTTCTGCTAGATTTATATCAACCTTGAGATTGCCTCAAAACAAATTAGATGCACGTCAACAATCTTAACTCAGGCAATAGCTTATCAAAAGATCATGGTATCATCTGCAAAGAGTAGATGGAAAAATGAGATCGACCTTTCCCTCCAGAATGCCTTACACCCTATCCCCGCGATACATCCTAGATTCTTAACCTTCTAGATCTTTCAAATGCATACAAATATGAATTTTATATTTATTTGTAAAATATTTTATGTAATATATATTTTACATATTGTTTAGGAAAGTTTTTATATTCAATATATATATATGGAAAATATTTTGTGTTAAGACAAATCCAAGCACTAAAAAATTTTACAATCTTTTGTTTCCTTTAGTTAATCTTAATAACTAATGAATTAACTAAATGATAAACAAAAGAATATAGGAAAGAAATAATATTAATTCCTATTTCTATGCCTATAATAATATTTTCCAAAAAAATATTTCTCTATCTTACATCAGTTTCCCCTGGTTGAAGAAAACTCGTCCTCTAATTTTTTGAATCTGTCTGCTCAACCTGGAGGGATTCGCCCAATGAATTAAGAAAACTTTGAATGTGTTCATCCCTATCATGAACATTCTGTTCCTACAAAATAGTGTCAAATTTTTATCTATGTGCATAGCAGAATGGTAATTATAGTGGGATCTTGGACTCTAGAATTGATCCAATAGTTGGGTCTTCAAGAGGTTTAGAAAGAGGAATGATCATTTGTGAAACATGAAGTAGGAAGTAGAAGAATGGGCAAAGAGTAAACGAGTCCTGAGTATTTCTTAAGGCAAACATCAGGAGATTCTTCAATTTCCTGACATGTTTCTTGCTAACTTCTAACAGACCGTAACATATTTGATAGTAATTGAGTCGACAAGGTAAAGCCCATTACTAACAAACAAAAAATGTTTACAATACAGAGATCCCCAGATTGCCTGTTTCCCTCGATCTTCTTTGTGCCCTAATTTCCTTACCATCATTGACCGACGCTGATTCGTCAAAGACTACTGGCGCAAAACATAATAATAAGCAATAAGCCAATCGCCGATGTCATGGAAATCAGGGAAAAGTAGCGACAAACCCTTTCTGTCTTGGGATAACTGTGTTGAGACATGGAGCTAAACACGCCGAAGAAGGCAAGCCAGACCAAGACTTTGAATGCAACGTAGGCAGATTGTTGGCCATTGAAGATGAACTTGGGAGCCTGCTGTCCCTCTGCGAGTTGGTAGAGGATGATTAATCCAATAGCAATAAGAGAGGTGGTAATTAGGGTTGCACGCATTAGAAGAGCGATAGGAGGAGTTTCAGCTTCGGAGAGACTTTGCTGATTTTCCATATTACTAAGCGGCGCTTTTGGATCCGAGAAAGAGAGAGAAGGAGAAGCAACGACGTTATAATATTGCATGTACACTATAAACATAGAAACACACATCATGCTCATAAAATTTATTAAATTTATAAATTACATAATATAATAATTAAATGCTTGATCCATTAAAAATTAAATTGTAAAAAAAATTATCAATCGAAAATAAAAATATCAAAATCTAATTTCTCCTCCTTAATCTCTATCATATGATAAATATAAAATAAAACTGTAATTATTTTTTATGTTAAATAGGTAGAGAACCAAATCCTTTATTTATAATAGTGAAAATAATTTTTCATCAGAATTCTTTAAGAGTTATCATTCATATCTTTTAAACCAAATAGAATTATAAAGTAATTAATTATCTTATTAAATTTTAATTTTAATTATTTATAATAATAAAAGTAATCTCCTATCAAGATTATTTAAGAGTTATCATTCACATTTTCTAAATCAAATAGAATTATAAAGGAATCAATTGTATTATTAAATCATTTGATTATCAATCAGATTAACAAAAATATACATGATATTAGATTTGATTATTTTATCAAATAAATATTATAATATCTAATAAAATATTTACATTTAATTATATTATAATATATTAAATAATTATTACTGACTAATCTGATGAGACATTAATTAGTCACAAAATAACTCTTACGTTTAATAAGAAAAAGGTTTGTGTTTAGATTGAATAATTATTTTTAATAATTTTTATATTAAAATTTATATTTACAAAAAAGCTCCACTATTTCTTTATTTAGGTGTTTTCCCATTTTTTTGTTTCATGCTTTTTTTTTTTAAATGTCATTTTCTCGTTTTCATTTTGTATTATATCTATTTCCATTGTAGGTATTAGTTTTATATGTTTTCTAAATTTAGAAAATAAAGAGTGAACATTACTGATATCTTAAATTATTAACAGACAAATAATAAATGAACTCTAAATACACTGGTTAAAACAAAAGATATAAATTATTGATTTTTTATATTAATTTATGTTTTTTCGTATATTGTAAATTGTTTTCATGAATACATTTTGATTATTGCAATCAGAATATGTAATTGGAAGTACAAAATATTTTACGTTTAATGGAATTAATTTTTATAGTTTGATAAATGCATGTATGATCAATCTTAACATTATGACCAGTTTAAGATTTTTTCTGATTATATTTTTACGTACATGGAGGGTAAATTTGAACGAAATTGTTATTTTAATATTTTATATAATATTTAATTAATATGTGTGAGGTTTACTCAAGTGTTAGTAAAATGTTAAAATTTAATACTCAAATAGCATTTTTCAAATTCGATTATTTTATTAATTTTTTTAATTATTTATAAAAATAAAAATAATCCCCCATCAGAACTATTTAGAGTTATCATTCACATATTCTAAATCAAATAGAATTATAAAATAATCAATTATATTATTAAATCATTTGATAATGCCATCAGAATAACATAATTATATTTGATAAAATATTTACATTTAATTATATTATAACATATTAAATAATTATTATTGACTAATTTGACGAGATCTTAATTATCATATGAATCACAAGATAAATACTACATTCTCGCACTTGACTCATATGATATTATCTCTATGATTTAATAAGAAAAACGTAATATTTATGTTTAGATTGAGTAATTATTTTTTTATAATCTTTATATTAAAAATTAAATTTACAAAAAGACCCACTCTATTTTTTTATTTATGCATTTTCCCATTTTTCTCGTTTCATGCTTTTGTTTTAATTTGATTTTCTCATTTCCGTTTTGTATCATATCCATTTCTTGTGTAAATTTTAATTTAATCTAGTTTTTGAATTTAGAAAATAAAGAGTGTATTATTAGTTTCTTAAACTATTAACAAACAAATAACAAATGAACTGTTTTATATATTGGTTAAAATAGAATATATAAATTATTAATTTATGTTTTTCATGTATTGTAAATTATTTTTATGAATAAATTTTTATTATTGTGATCAGAATATGCATGTAAGTGGAAATATAAAAGATTTGATGTTTAATTCACTTTTTTTGACCTAGTGGAATTAATTTGTATGGTTTGACAAATGTATGATCAATCTTAGCATTATGATCAATTTAAGGTTTTTCCTGATTATTTTTTTGGGGGCCTGTACATGGAGGGTAAATTTAAACAAAATTGTTATTTTGATATTTTATATAATATTTGGATAATATGTGTGAGGTTTACTTAAGTATCAGTAAAGTGTTAAAATTTAATATTTAAATAGCATTTTTGAAATTCAAGAGGCAATCTTGTAAGTTTTAGGCATCTTTTATCGTGAGTATGTATGAGTTTTATTGACAAAAGAAGTTCATAGTATTATTATTGAAGTTTAATAGAAAAATATTATCAACTTCATTATTATTATTGACATTTAAGTACAAGTATGCCCTCGGGTGAATTGATTGTCCTATATCTGAACTTTAACTTCTTCTTACAAACAAGAGATAAATAAAGAACATAAAGAGCATATTCAAATTCCAATACAAAGTGAAATGCCCCAATTAATCCATTTATATTCAACATAAAAGGATAATTTAAAAATAATTCTCCTCATTTTTTATATTTATTTTAACATAAATGGCATTAATTGTAATCCATCAAGGACCATTTAAATTTTTGTTTAAAGATGTTACCTAAATTGACTTGTAAAGTTATGATATCAAGTTCTATATAAAAAATCTCTTACTAGATTATTCATATAATATTGAATTGTGACAAACTTTGTTCTTATTAATTCTTAATAATCTCGTTAGATTAGAAATATCTTAATCTAATCCAAAATTAGTTATATAATATTTTTCTAACTAGCATTCACCCGATATTGATTTAAAATTATTTATGAAATCACTTATAATATCACAAGCACTCACCTAAAAATACATGTTCAAAGTAAATTTTTATCGATTTAAAAAGCAAATTTTATATATGCTTCAGCCTTTCAAGTTTGCTTGGCAATCTAATTCATTATTGATGCATTTGTATTTCATAGATTCTTTTTTATTTTCGAGAAGTTCAATATATAATATACAATGTATAATATGTATTAGGATTATTGTATTAAAAAATGGTTACCACTAATATTACTAAAATATAAAATCAAAATTAGTGTTCTCAGGATACAGGTCAAGTGGTTGGATCACTATAAACTGAAATTCGCATTAATAGATCATGAGTTCGATTATTTGTTTTGTACAGTGAGCCAAATTCTCTATCAGTGATTTATTTATTTTATCAAAATCGATAAAATGAACAGTAAAAGACTATGTAAGGACGATAATCCCATAATCAGAATTGGCTCAAAATAAAATGTAACAAAACAAACACTTGCACAAAGTAAAATTAAACAAATAGCGCTAGCCCAGTTGCTATGGTAACAAACGTAGCTGCCCAATAAAAATTTGGGAAAGCCTACGGCTTGAGGAATTGGAGTGGGCCCGGCAGAGGCCTAAAAGGGCCCATTTTGGCTCTCATTAGTCGGCGGTGTTTCGTTTGTTTAACTTTCGCCATTTCAGCATCACTTGCCACTTATCAGTGACAGTTGCAGAATATGTAGAGATGTCTAAAATTATGGATGAGCAGTGTTTGATTGCAATGGTGAAATTTGAGTGTAACGGAAATGAATTTCAGATAATTAAATTGTAGTGGAAAGAAAATGAATTTCAGATAATTAAATTACAGAAAAAATGAATTCTTAAAAATTAAAAATTTAAGTTATTTGATTAGTATAATTTTTTACCTGAAAAATGATATTTTTTTTCATCTTTTGAGTATGTTTGATTGCTCACATTTACCATAAAAAATATATAATTATTACACATTTTCTATGGAAAGGAATCAAACACTCTTAATTTTTTTATAAAAAAATATGTATGGTACAAGTATTTAAAGTTTCTTTTTATGGAATTCATTTTCTAAGAAGGTGTGGTGGTTTTTATTTTCCTGACATTTCGTGTTTGATAAACATTATTTTTCATAAAAAATGACACATTGTCATTTTTCATGGAATTCAATGATGAAAATGTATTAAAAATATTAAATTTTATAAAAAAATTAAAATAATAATGTACTTTAAATTAATTAAATTATTTTCTAAAAAAATGAAACTAGAAAATTATTATTTTTTATTTTTCAAAGAAATAATTTATATATAATTTTTGACATATTCACTTTTTATATATTTATATTTATTAATTATTAAATTTTTAACATATTCACTTTTTATACATATATTTATATTTATTAAATAACCCCACGCACCCCCGCCAGACTGCCCTTCTGGCTGGGAGACGATGGAGAAGACAAGTTCTTCTTTAAGAAGGTGGTTGACTGAAGATGACAAGTTCGTCTTCGACTGGTAATGTACTCCTCTCTCTCTCTATCTCTTCGAGTTCAAATCGTTCTCTCTCTCCATCTCTTCGAGTTCAAATCGCAATCACTTCATTTGATGTCCATATAGACACGAGTGCATTACATGTTTCTCTCTTCGTGAATAGACTGAATTGAGGTTGAATTGGTGGTGGAGATTCGCGGATTGAGGTTGAACTGTTCAAGGATTTCAATTACTCAGAGCTGGCTGTTCGATATTGCCGTCTTTTCCCGTTACGTACTTTGCTTCTATTCCCGGCGTTCTTGTAATGGAAACCAGGACATGTTTAATTGGTTATTGAAAAATGAAAATACTCGGACACAAACAAAAAGAAAAGTATCTTCAAATACTTTTGTCCGGAAAGATGCCCGATCTCTGTACATCTATAAAACTAAAAAACATAAACTTCTTCATCTTCATCACCAGTTCAGCTCTCTCCGACTCTTTCAGGGATTGTGGGTCAAAATCAGGAATGATGGTGGGTTTGTTTGAGGTGTCTCAGTGTGACACTTGTCGCCTCCACTTATTTGATGTTGGTGTTGGGTCCACAATAGAACAAATTTAGTAGCTTGAAATATTGCTTATATTTTCCTTCCAGAACTACTTGTGTGAAACTTGTATATTGTCAAAATAAAGAAAGATAAATTTTGGAAGGATAAAGTAGAATAGACTGTTTAGAAATAGGATAAAGTACAATTTATTCAATCAAAAATTGTATAGTTTTTTAATGGAAAGGCTATAAACTCTCTTACGACACAATTTTGGTTGGATACTTTAAATCTCTCACTATAATTTCAATTTCAGATAATTGGTCATTCTCTCACACAAATAATATCAATTATCGGAATTGTAGCACACTCCATGGGTGCTCAACTCAATAATCTGGTTACATAATCTCTCATATTATTAATGTGATATTCTTTGTTAATTAAGTAGCTCTAATTCCACTTGTTAAATAGCTTTGATACCACTTGTTAGGGATAAATCAAAACACAAAAATAAATTCTATAATACTCATACAAGAATAAATTCTAAATTATATTTGATTTCCTGCTATCATTCTTGCGTATGGGCACAAATTGATCATGATCTTTTATTGGCTGTCCCCCCCCCCCCCCCCCCCCCCCCCCACACACACACTTCTTTTTGAGAGTTATTTTTTTATGGAAGTGCATCAAATAAAGGTGTGTTTTGTTATCTACTTTCTCAATTTGATGAGCAGTTGTCGGTCAAGTAAAAAAAATTGGAAGTGCACCAGATTGGGGATAAAGGTTTTGTTGCACTTCTTTTTGAGAGTTCATTTCTTAGTTATAATAACTTTCAATTGGTAGTCATAAAAAAGAACTTGGGGCTTTTAAAAATGGAAGCATAACTGGTCTTCAGTCAATGGAAATGGTTTTAAGTGACGCGCAAGCTGCTTGCCTCCATTCTCTCTCCAGAGGTGCTTGGAGTTAGACCTATTGTTTTGTTGCTCAATGCAATGGCGATCTGGCATTTCCTGTCATAATCATTCACTGTCTGGCAGCAATTTTCCGGTGTAACACACTTTTGTGTTTATGCTTTCTTGCTTGTTCAATAAATTATTTTAACACATCTTTTATTTAATTTCCAAATGATTCCCCAAAAACTCTAATGTGACAATTTTGTCTACTTAATATACCTTTTTATTTTTTCTTATTAGTGAATATATTCACATTCATTTATTTAACATAGTTTTTTATTTTGTCATCATTTTCATATTGTGTATATATTGATATTATTGTTCTTGCACAGTCTTTTGCCGTTCGCACCATTGATTTTGACAAAGGAGGTAAATCACAAATGAAGACTTTATCTCACTACGTAGGACAAGAAATCGAACCTACGACTTACTAATGTTAATCCCAACTTATCACATCTCAACCACGACCTCCTCGTGTTATATCTTTTTACATGCTTAGGTAAAACATCTAATTGTGTCACAATAGACATTTATTGAGTTGAAAATTGCCTAATCTTGATCGACGTGCCCTGAATCGTTGAAGATCAAGTGTTGGGATGCGTGGATCCACCCGACCTATTAATTGGATCATGGGTTACTTAGTCCGATCGGTTGGACCGGAGTGATCCGACCGGATGATGTCATATATATATTTTATAATTAAATAATATATATATTTTTAATATATATTTAAAATATTAGTATTTTATATGTTATTATGAAAAATGTTATTATTAATTAATGTACAACTAATATTTTATATATAATTGTTATATATGTTATTAAAGAATTAATTAATAATTAAAAATTTTAAAATAAGTGATGGCAGTGAAAAAACTGAGGTCAACCCGGTACCCGATTTATCGGTCCGATCGTATTTTGACATGTTTTGATTGGGTTGAAAGACATCTAATTTTTTAAGCTAAACCAGACCAGATAGGCCATCGGTTCCCAGTTAAACTGGTCCGACCAGTCGATCCGGTCTGGTTTTTAAAATATTGCAAATAATACGCATATACAATTATTTGTAATTATTATTTTGAAAAATCTATACTTTTATTTATCAAGTTCATGAGTTATGCATATTGTGGCTACAGGTCGAGTCGGACTTTGCTTGGAATTTTTCTTTTCAAAAGTTCTGTTTGCATTACTATTAAAGTAATATCACTTATCGTGTATTAAGTTTTATAACTTATTGATCAGTAATAATAGTAATATTAAGTTTGTTAAGGTCTCAAATTTAAGTTTTTAAATGATATAATTTTATTTATTGAGAAAATAAAAAATCCTTTAATTAATCATTTATTTTTTATTTTTTATTTTTCATTTTTATCTTGTTCACCATGAAAATAGAATGGCAAATGCTTGGGCCTATGTTGTTTATTTTAGGACTTTTACCTTTTACTTTATCATACGTTTTGAAATAGTTATTTATTTTAGAACTTTTATATTTTGCTTTGTCGTGTGTTTTGAAATTTTTGCCATACTTGTTACACTATTATGGGTTTTTTTTTTTGGGAACTTCTTGGTCCCCTAACTAAGTAGCACTTGAAAAATATTTTAGGTGATTTTTCTTGTGTAGTGAAAGCAACACAAAATTGAATGAAAAATTCTATAGGACAATTATAAGAGCAGTTTTGTTATACGGCTCAGAATATTGAACAGTCAAATACCAACATAAATAAAAGACGAGTGTAGCGGAGATGAGGATATTAAGATGGATGTGCGGCCATACAAGAAAAGATAAAATTAGAAATGAAGTTATTCGTAATAAGATAAGAGTAGTGCCAATAGAGGAGAAGATGAGAGAGACTAGACTAAGATGGTTTGGTCATGTGAGAAGGAGACCAAGAGACGCTCATGTGGGGAGAATTGATGAAATTGAACAATTAATAAAAAAAAAAAAAGTAGAGGCAGACCTAAGAAAATTTTTAGGGAGACATTAAAATTTGATATGAAGTGTATGGATCTCAATGAAGATATGACAAAAGATAAAAATACATGGAAGTTTAGAATTCATGTAGCCGACCCCACATAATGAGATAAATGCTTAGATATGTTGTTGTTGTTGTAGTGAAAACAACTATCTCATTTTCTTATCTTTAATTAAACTGTGACCTTTTAAAATTATTTCTTTATTTTTTATTGAAGGTTTTAGGTTACATTATGACTAGTCTTATGTTTATAATAAGATTTCTATAAATACTAATTTTAAACAAATTATTATTATCTTTACCTTTGAAGTTATTTTTGTTTCTCAAAGTTTTGATTGGTTTGTGCATGGATCTAATCCACTATTTTTTTTTTTTTTTGGATGATGTTTACGGAAGCTCTCATTGCTCAACCCCACAATTCTAATAAAAAATATAAATTAAAAAATCATAATAGTCAAGATTCGAACACTAACACACCATAAATATAATTGTAAAAAGTCCTTTTCACATTTATCTTGACCATTAAACTATGTCAAAAAGCTTAGAATTACTAGTTTTCAAATATTGTTGTTCTTGAACTTCAGCAAAAATGGCATTATGGCCCCGGGGCCACATTGAAGAGCCAAACGGCATTATTTCTAATAGATTTTAGTTGCAACTTTTATTAACTTTTTATCTTTTTTAAGGTTTGAGATGGCACGAACGAATAGTGACAAGAGTGGCGTAGCAAGGCAGCTCAAAACTCGACACGTATTAGTCGTGTTAAAAGTAGAAGAAGTATACAAGTATGTATTTGGATGTTGGATTTATTAAAAGTATCATGAGATTTAGAATGTGAGGATATATTTTTTAACACAGGATAGGATATCCGTATAATTAGGATGTAAACACAAAATAAAAAACTTCTGTACCTATTTTTTATATTTACATATCCTTTTTTTTATCTTTTTAATTTAATCACTTTAAATTAAAAATATGTTATTTATGCATAGGAAATAAAATAGTACCGGGTAAGTAGATAATTTGAATGATCTCATATATATAAACGTATATTTTAAAAGGATAGAAGCACATTAACAAAAATAATAAATCAAACTAAATTATTAAATCTTATTATTTTAAATAAAAATAAATTAAATATATAAAAAATAATTAACACATAAACTTGAAAAATAAAGAGTTCAACCCATATCTCCTTACTAATATACAATGCTTGAAAATGAATAATCCTTGTGGCATAGAATGTAACTAGCTAACTTGGTAAATTCCTTAATTAAGTTGTACACGATCAACATCATTTGAAAGAGTGGATTCTTAAGGAACACAAATAATTGAATTTTCCAAATATACATATAAATTGTACAATTATGCTGTGCGGTGCCAACGATCGGTCAGCAACAGAACAAAGAAAGTACTGCAGAAAATTAAAGTACATTTGGGGGTTATGTTGCACAGAAATACTTCATAGGAGTCGTTTTTCCGTTTCAGAAATGTTTTCGAAACGTTTTCTATTCCGGTTTCAGACCTTATTTATGCCTATTTTTTTAGAAAAATGTCCGTTTCCACGTTTCCGTTTCCTATCAGAAACGTTTCCCGTTTCCGTTTCCATGCAAAATAGTTTGGGGGTTTGTAAAATTACGATTTATTCAAAATAATTGAATTGTGTAGATTAAAATTTTTATTTTTGTTCAATTTTCATATTAAATAACTAAATTTATCGATTACTTGGGTAAGATTTTGATTACTCAATTAATCGAGTACATGTATAATTAATTTCATAATTTCATGTATTAGTTAATTAATATTAATTATTACTCAAGTAATAATATTTTGAAAATTAACTCACTCTTTATTATGGAGATTAATCGACTAATATTATTATGAATCTAGCAATAATTGAATTACTTGCGTCCAATCTAAAAAATAATAGAGTAATAAATGAAGGGTTTCTTAGTCTTTCTGTGTTTCAAAAAATAATTGATTCTTTTGTTAATTGAATAATATCTAATATTAATCATGTAATTTTAATGTATACTTGAGTAACTAAGAAATCTTAGTCGAAAAAATTATTCGAGTAACTTTTTAATTTTTTCAGTTGATTTGGTTCTTTTGTATTTATTTGATTTTTTTTATTTTTGATTTATTCTATCTTAGTATTTATTTGATTGATTTTGAATTTTACACAATTTCAATCTATTGGGTGGGGAACTGATGAAATGCTAACGCTAGGTACATTCAGGAAGTACCTTCATTTAGATGAAATACTTTTATTTGAATTTTATCTCTAAAAACAGTATTTGCACCTTTAGGTGAAAAATAGCAATGTGAATCAACTATCACAGGCCATGGCGATCGTCAATCTCTATCATCGGTTCTATCGCTGGAGTGGGAGCCCTCATCTCATGGTGGTTGGATCTTCCGGTGGCCTTGGATCTTGCGGCTACCCATCCGTGATGTCCATTCTGGCGCCCCTCATCTCGGCTGGCGAACGAGTGATGATGAGTGTGCGGAAACGGCACTGACAGTCCATGAACCACGATCTTGAGGTTGTACAGCAAATCCGGGCTCTTGATCCTCACGTGATCGACACTGATAGGTGGAAACGAGAAACCGTTGCCTCCGGCAGTGGTCATCACCAGCTTCTGCCCTAACGCCATTGTCGGAAGCAAAGTCCCCGCCGGCAACTTCTCCAAATCAGCGGCCATCAACAGCCTGTTCGGCACAACGTGGAAACGGAAATTAGGGAGATATTCATGTCCGGCGCCGGAGAAGATCGCGACGTCATCCACAGCGAACACCGTCATGGCATGGAGTTCCAAGAGCTCGGCTGACTTCAATTTCAAAGCGAGAGAGACGACGCCGTAACCGCTGATGCTCAATCGAAGCATGGCGTCTTTTAGCATCAGGCGCATGAGTAAGAACGGCGCCATAGCCGGCAGATGAGGAAACGAGAGAGAAGTCATTCGTTCCACGTGACAAGAATACGGCGAAAGGTGGGCGATGAAGCCTTTGAGGCCATGAACGGCAATGAAGCCGTCGTTGTAGAGGTCGGGACTGGTGATCTTCACTCCGCCGACGAATACGGCCTCTTCGGAGTCGTTGGAGAACGTGATGGTGATGCATTTTCCCTCCGCTAGGGTTTCGATCTTGGTGCCGTACGCCAACGTACGTAGGTAGTGGATCGGGAAGAGGCCGGGAACGGTGTGCTCGTGGAGGAGGAGAGGAACAGAGCAGGTAGGGCAGGTAAGGAGAGAGGAGTCGGCTGGGGCGAAGACGGTGACCGGACCTCTCCATGCGCTGGTGTTGCGAAGAGCCGGCGACGCGGAGGAGAATCCGTGGAAGCCGAGATCGGCAAGGACGGGGCCAAAGTGGTGTAATGGATTAATGTCATGATCTCGAAACTCTGGCGGCGGAGTGGTGGGGGCTCCTTTGGTAGCGACGGTGTTGCCGTTTATTGATAGAAAAAAGGCGGCAACGATGAACAGCTTCAGTGGAGTAGCCATTGAAGCTGGGATTTGGCTTGGTGGAGGGAGAGAGCGAGAGTGTGTGAATGGGAATGGCTGTGCCGCCTGTGCGCCCGGTTATACACACTCACGCGGCGGAACCAACAACAGTTTAAAAATTCTGTTATGATTCCTGCAATTATTTGACAACCATATCCTGATTATTTTGTTAAAATAACATTATTGCCATTTCTTGAATCCGGTCCGGAGGATTAACTTTTTAAAAATGTTATTTTAACATAATAATACTTAAATTACTCATTACAAAAGTAAATAAATAAGATATTAATATTAATGTGATAATACATAATAAAAATTCTGTGTTAAATAATAATTTTTTAATTTATTTATTGTATCACTCACAAAAAATTATTATTTTATATTTCAATTATTAAGATAATTAGTTCACGACTTACTCATTGCTTAGATGATAATTTTATTTCACATGATTGTATTTTTTTTTAATATTAATAAGAAACTGCAATCACTATCATTTTTCAAATTATACATTCTATTATGGATAATTTCTGATTAACATTTTATGAGCTAGACTCCACCAAGTAAGCCGACCAAATCTCCTGAAATCCAATAAGTCTAAGGCCGAAAATATCTCGATAAGATTACAGATCACTGAAACTCGAGCTATGACAACAAGAGTAAGCGAGCTCCCAGCAAGACCTTTAGCTCGCTGACCAATCCGATCAACTCATAGGACAAAAAGACCGCGTGATAACCAGAGACAATCCTCACCTACTTTATCTAGGGCAAACCACATCCCATATAATACGAATTTTATCCCTAGTTTTGTGGAACTGATAAAGATAAATTATCCCTGTGATATTATATGTAACATCTCGAAATTTGAAAATTAAATTAATGATTATTAATTTGGTCGGGAATAGTTAATAATTGCTAAATTTTGCATTTGAAGTGATTTGAATAATTTGGTGAATGGTTGATAATTAGTAATTATTATGTATAAGGTGACTGTTAAATATTTTTGGGTTTTAGAGAAATATTAATTATTAATTATTATGTTTGTGGTGATTATTGAATATTTGTGGATTAAAATGAAATATTAATTTATTGGGTATTTGGAGATTTAGGGAGATAAATAATAATTTATGTGTTTTGAGGAAATAGGAAATTAAGGATAATTAATTAATTTATTTGGGAATATTTATGGAAATAAAGAAAAATGAAAGTAAATTAAATTGGGTGATTTATGAAAATTTCGAGGTGGAAGTGAAATAAGTGAAAGTTAAAATTAGGGGTGTATATGCTGAATTTGAAAGTTCTAGGGGGCAAGAGTGTCACTTTCTGGAAGTTTTGGGCGTTGTTGCAAATTCGGAGAAAGGGTCGCGGGTCACTTTAAATTTAATTGAAGGCTTATATAGGTTGAGGGTGAGGGTGAGGGCGAGCGTGAGCGGTCGCGCGCGAGGGCGACCAGCGGCTAGACGGGGGTGGCGTGCGCGCGAGGCTGGGTTTCTGCTGCTTTAATTTGGCCAGGGAAGGGACCGAAACGACGTCGTTTCGACCCCAAAGGTGGTGGCCTTCCGCGCAGCCTAGCGGCTGTCGTGTGGCCGCGCCCCACCCCCTTATTTTGGCTAATTTAAAGGCCAATTTCGGCCTTCTTCGAACCAGAAAGCAGCAAGGAAAAATTGGGAGAAGAAATACGCACACAGTGAATGAAAAATGGAGAAATTGGAATTAAATCAAGTTTAATTGTGGTTTAATTATCCAGGTAAGTAAAGAAATATGTATTAAACATTTTGTACGGTTAAAATTTCCTTTTGGGTCTAATTTTATTAATTTTGTGAGTTTAATCTATTTTACAGCGTGTATTAATTTGGTAGCGTGCGAGCGTAGAAACGCTATAAATAGCTAAGTAGAGGAAAGCTCCCTCTACCCTTCGCAATCTCTTTCCATTTTATGAACCCCTCGTATTCCCTCAATTCGTTTTGGTTTTGCGTATTAATTATACAGAATGAGGATTTTATTAGCGTGATTTAATTTAAAATAAATATGAGTCTCATTGGGATTTTAATTGTTGTGCGCCTACATGAAATTTTAGACAGCTAAATTATTTATATTACACGGTTAGATTTAATTAATGTGAGCCATGATTTTATTAATCGCTATTAAACGTTTTAGTTCGCAGCGAGAGTGTAAGAAAGGCAAGAAACGACCGTGTAAAGGTAAGTTCCTAACTCTCTCCTCATGTTCTTTAATTCCCGTGAAAGACTCCATGGTTTCTTGTATTTTATTTCCTCTCTTACTCTAATTCGGCACCTAGCATTACTTATTGAGTTATTATTTATTTGTTTTAATTTAAATTAAATTCGAGACTTCTAGTATTTTAATTGTTGAAAGCCAACGGGAGTTTGTACTGCCTCGCTCCTTTCGAAATGATGCCAGACCCAACTTGGGGACTAGGTTCCTAGACGTGCAAGTTTATTTATAATTTTTTCGAGTTTATTTATGGTTCGGTTAGAGCTATCAAGCAGTGGGGCAGGGGTCGGCTGTTTAGTGACATTGGGGTAAACTATTGTACGGCCCTGAAGTGGACCGTTGGGTGGACACTCCTAGTCACTGATCGTTGACCGATGCTAGACACTGCTGATTAGCTCTGCCAGTATATGATTTATTGCATGATTTGATATGTTGTATTACCATTCATGATTTGATATGCGCATGGGTATTGGATGCATGTTACGATATTCATTTATTGAGTATGCTTGGACACAGACATTCTAGCTTGGTTAGGTTGCATCTAGCACGGGCATATACATCTCATGTGATTTACTGTGTGGGCGGAGCATGACCTGATGCCTGGATGTATGAGCATCAGTGTCTCATGTTGATGTTTATTATGCCATTGCATTTTATGTGCATTGCATGGTTACTGGCAGTTCACTGGTCTCTGATGGGAGGACCATTCCGAGGGATCCTTCGGCTCAGTTATTCTATGGCTCGGGTGTCAGGAGTACCTGTGACGGCCCACCACCTGAAACCTCGGCTAGCATAGAGGATCCATGAGGAGGTCATCAGTAGAATGATATAGAAATAACTCAAATAAGAACATTCATAAACGCTCCTTGAATTACCATATAGGTACATCCATTCATGACATAGGCACACAAGTTCTAAGCTTCCATTAGACATAAAATCCCCAAACCATGATCACAACAATATACACATAGCTTTCAAAATATAGGAGATTGACAAGTTCTCAGTAATACAACAAAAGACTAATGACTTTGTCTTTAAGTAATCTCTGTACACAGTTAAGTCCCCGGAGATCCACCTTTGCTAAACTCGCCTTCAGCCTTACCTTTGCCTTTTTCTGGAATGATGTAAGAAGCAAGAGAATGAGTCACAAGGCCCAACAAGCATAACAATGAATGATAATGGAAATCAGATTACAACATGAGTAATTCGCCATAAGGAAAAGGAATAAAGCCCAATAAGTCACGCACACCGACCCCACAAACCAAAGAAAATATATGCACACATATAACTCCCATTAGCTTATACAATTAGCAATGGACGGTTGGGGACAGACAGCTCAACTCCTAGGGCAGTGCTCGTGAGCACAATTAACCCTCGAGGACAATCAGCTCCCACCCAAGGTCACAACCACTTCAAATGCTAGAAGGTCATTGGGTCCGGATAGCTCCACTCCAAGGGCGGTGCTTGCGACCACACACGGCCCTTGAGCCGAATCAGCTCCACCCAATACCTAGGCTAACCCACACATTTATATATACCATAACATGATAATGTGTGGAACACACCCCCAAATATGCATCTCAACCATCTCTCATAATATTCATTCATGAGACCCCAAAACTCAAACTAAGAAATGCCATGGATTGCGGATTGGCTTCCAATCCTAATTGATATGACTTTAAAACCTAGGGATAACCTTCAAATATTATCCAAATAATACCCATAATATATCAAATCGAATCCTATCGAGTCTAGTTTACAACTCTTTAAACGATTCATCAATCGTATATCTATACAAAACATTATGGCCAAAATAGTAGAAGGTGCGCAGTGTAGAGTCAACTTACGAATAGTTGACTAAAGAGGGCTCATTAGTCGACTGGGCCGAGAACTAATCTTCCGAACTCACTCAATAGTCGACTATTGACCCCCAATAGTCAACTAATAAACCCAGAAATGCACAGAACCATCCGAGAACACCCCAAAATCACCCAAAACTCCCAATCATCAATCCCAACCACAAAAATACATCATTCCCAACTAAATATAGGATAAAGAATACCCTATGTCAATGTCTAATTGAGATGAACAAGAATAAATGAAATTGGGGAAAGACTTACATACTTAAACAACAACATGTATTTTCTCAAAAGATCATGGAGGTTCTCAAACTCTAGCATCAATTCCACAAGCACAAAGGTATAGAAGAGAAGAGAGAAGTTAGAACTTGCCTTAATCACCACTTTTAGGGACACCACTTGAAGAAGTTCCACCAAAGCCACCACACTCTTCCTCAACCCAAAATAGAGAAACCACAAGCAAGAGAAGATGAAGATGGTGGAAATCTAACACTCAAACAAACCAAAACCCTTTTGGAGCTTGATCACCAAGGGAAAAAGAAGAAGAAGAAGAAACCCTAGTTGCTCCCCCATTTTCTTCCTCTCACGAGTGCCCCTTCCTTCAATTTCCTTTTCTTCTCCCTTTTTCTTCTCTTTCCTCTTATATATATATATATACTATTATTAACTCTTTATAAACCATTTTCATTTATTAAACTTTGTCCAATATTCAAGCAAAATTCCATAATTCACATTACAATATTTCTAATACCTCAAATTCCGTAAAATATTTATTTACATACCTTACAAAGTCATGGATCCCACTTCCATTAAAACCAACCATTTGATCGTTTTCCACATTCTCTCTACTTTGGTCACATTACCTAAAATAACACATATAACGCCCCAATGTCATTACTCAATCAATTAAATATTCATTCACCAAATTAATATAATCCAACCGAATAACGGGTCGTTACAGTACCGACGTGGGCACACAGGTGTCGGGAACACTAACCCGGGATGGCGTGCACAGGTTTGTTGGAGTTAGTTGTTGTCTATCAGGGCAGCGGCAGGTTGGTATGGGACTTGGGAGCCGTGTGTCTTGTGTGCGCCCCAAGGACCGGTATGTGCTTTCATTTACGCTTTTATGCTGTGTTAGGCGTCTCATGACTTGTGTGTACTTGGGGGGTTGGTGTTCTAGGGAGAGCTTGCTAGATATGTTCAGCCTTTAGCCTTTCTTTCACTATGCTTGCTGAGTCTCTCGACTCACTTTACTTTCCATCATTCCAGGTAGTGGTAGCATGTGTCAAAGGCAATGGAGTTAGCTTCTAGAGGCAGAGTCAGTATGGTGTATAGGCAGTCTCGTCAGTCCCTGTATGGTTGAGTAGGATTTACTCTATTATTTTTACTGTGCTAGGTCATTCCTCAAGTCTCTTGTATGTCGACATAGGAGTCTGTATTCATTTATTTATCTTGTGATCGTTGTGCTGGCGGTGTTCCCGTAGTGCATGCATGTATATAGTTTTGCTTCCATTGTTTTAATTCTTTTATATGCATGTTAGGGTGATTTTTGTCTTGTGTTCAATTCTTTTGCTTTCCGTAGGCGCTCCAGTTCAGGTAGTCCGGGTGGTTGGGATATCCGAACAGGGCTGCTTACATTATCCTTATATATCTAGGAGCCATCAAAAGTTGTAAACACCACATTCTATGAATAGGGGTCAGAATACCATTATAAAGGCATGATCAATTATTACATGTTGTTACTCTACCAAAATTATTAGAGAACAGTCGTGGAGTAGGTATCATTCTGGGCAAACCACGTAAAAATTCTCTTCCTTATCGTTTGTTATTTGTGTTATTAATTTATTCTCTTTGCATACGTATTCATTTAATCAGTGCGGGTCAACGAATCAAGATCGATCAATTTTGAACGTCGACATATTCAATTGAAATTCATTATAATTTCTATTTTATAGTAAAATATGGTATATTCCTATCAAATGCAAAATCTGGAGTCATTATGTAGGCAAATGTAAATTATATTAAATTCATATTGCAAAATTGTGTATACATAAAGGTAAACATATATTGAAAATTTTTTAACTCAATCACACAGAACTAATAATAGTGGGATAATGTGGTGTGTCACTTACTTATTAATTAATACAAAATTAGGTGAGCATTTTTGTAAATTATTTCATATAGGAACGCAAAATAGATAAAATACCATCTTATATTTTTAATTTTTGAGTTAATAGTTTAGAAGACACTATACAGGTACCTCAAAACAGACCTCAAAAAAATGTGAGCCAAAAATGGCAGTACCGTCAACTGACTAAAATCAAGAGGGGTATAATCGTCATCTTAGTAGCCAAATCTGTTATATTGCAAACTCCTCAGTCTCCTTCACCAGTCCTCATAGAAGTTAGTAGATCCCATAGCCTTCAACGCCATATCTCTCTGTCTCTACTAGCCTTTAAACCAATGGCTACTCGTTGGCAAAATCTATTAGTCTTGGTATCATTTCTCCTCTCCGCCTCAGTCGCCACCGCCACCATCTTTTTCAGCAATGCCACCACTACCTCATCGCTCCCACCACCACCGTCACAGATTCGAGAACACACTTACTCGTTACACCTCATTGGCGCTGTTCTGGTCGACCTCGGCTTCCAAGATTTCGCTGCCGCAGCACCCTCTCTCCCCTCTCAAACTGCATGGTGCGGCCTGATCACTGTCTTCGCTCCTACCGACTCTTCCGTTCTCACCTGTCCTTCCTACTCCATCCAAGTCCTCCCCAAAGAACACACAGTCCCAGCATCTTCCCCCTATCCTACCTGCACACGTTAGCCTTTGGCACGAAGATTGAAACCCTAACCTCCGATCGGTGTATCACAGTCACCTCCGCCAACAACGCCTCCAAGGTCTTCATCAACAGCATGGAAATCACTCATCCGGATCTCTTCAACGACGGCTTAGCCGTAGTTCACGGCTTCCAAGGCTTCCAATCTCTTCTCTCACCGTATTCGTGCAGTGTCGAGAGAATGACTAGGATCTCATTCTGGCTACACTCTCACCCTGCAATTAAAACACAATAAAAACATATTAAAACTTTTATATTTTTTTCTTTATTTTGGTGAAAGGTTTATACTCATCAGTGTACGAGTGCAATTGTAGTCCAAATTTAAATTTATATTTTCTGGATGAGTACAAGTCGTCCACTGAGAGATTTATTTATGGCAAAAGAAAAGGAATGTCACACGCACACGCATTTTGACAAATTAGCAATAAGGTTTTTTTATAGTTTTTTTTTAGACAACATATACTAGGAAATAAAATAAGGCAGAAATTGAAATAAATACTGAACGTGAGAATATAAAATTAGATAGTACTTGGGTTAAGACAATTGCAGCGCCAACCCGTTGATTCCCAAATTTTAGCAGACAAGGTTAGTAACATTAATTTAATTTCAGATATGAGGGTTTGTTAATAACTGCAATTAGAGATGATAATAGTTCTAATTTAAGCAATCTCCATACATGATATGCGGGATTCTAATTTAAGCAACTATCATAAATTCAATTGCAATTAATACACAAAACAACTAAATTAATCATTCGGGTTTGGGTATGATAGCGTTTTCAGTTCTAGTAACTCCCATACATGACATGAAAGCTCTAATTTAGACTTACGCTCCAATCCAAACCTAGTGATTTCACAATGATTAAGACACACTCATACTGAAATTTAAATTAATGTTACTCATTTAAAGGGTAGCTTTCTTTGGGAATCATTGGCGTTGAACACTATCCTTGCTTTAACTCAAGATTGAATTTAGCTACTCATCTCCATTTAAAAGTTAATTGACAGAAATTTAAATGACGTAATTTAAATAACAAAATTTAAATGACAAGAATTAAAATAGTAGAAACTAATTGACCATTTAGGCGGTGGATAATTAAAAGATAGGAATTAAAATTGTAAAAATTTAAAGACATAAATTAACCGGCTATTTAGGCGGTGAATAATAAAGTAACAATAAATGACATAAGAATTTAAAAGAAAAAAGATAGGAAAAAGTAAGTAAGATCACAAAAGAAAACAATAGAGAAAATAAGAAAGAACAAAAACAATTCTCAAAGAGAGAATTCTAAGAAAACAACTAAGCTTTTATGCAAAAATAATAATCACACTTACAAATGCAATCAAGTGAGTTATTTATAGTCCACAAGATGCAATACAAACCACATAATTTCAATTATTCAACTAAACATAATTATATCTAATGGGCACTCACACACTTAAAGTTAAATGGATTTTAGCTATAATATACACCTAATATTAAATGGCTTTTAGCTAAAATACACACCTAATAAAGCACTCTTAAAGTTAAATGGATTTTAGCTATAATGCACACCTAATAATTAAATAATTTTAGCTAAAAACGCACTTAATAAAGCACTCACAAAACAAATATTTAAAAATAAATTTCTACAATTAGGTTTTTGATCCTCATTAGGATTAAAAATAATGCTTGGGCCTTCTTCAAATGATATCTTTCATGGGTTGCTCAAGTTAGGCCTTAATTCTTCATGGGGTTTAATTCTTCATAGACTTTAATTCTTTATGGGCTTTAATTTTTCATAGATTTTAATTCTTCATGGGCTTTAATTCTTCATTCTTCAATCCAATTTGAGTCTTCAAGCCCACATTCTTCATGCCTACAAGCAAACAATTAAGTGTTATTAAATTATATATTATATAAATGTTCCATGCATGCACTCCATTGAGTATATGTATTATGTTATAATATATATATTTATTACACATAACTATTCAACTAAACCAATTTAAAATCAAAACGGGGATTATAATTATAACAAAATTTTACAAAATTAACCACTAATCACATTCCTTCCTCAGCCGCCAGATTCGACGGCATCACTTATCATGCACCTCATGCTAAAAAAATCCATGTTTCACCTCCGCATCAGCGGTTACAACGTCCTTGCCATTGCTTTGAGAGTAAAGTTCGCCGAACTCATGGAGCTCAGGACAATGACGGTGTTCGCGCTCAATGACGTCACAGTTTTCTCCGGCGGACACAAGTACGTCACCAACTTTCGCTTCCACGTTATGCCGAACAGGTTGTTAATGGCCGGTGATCTAGAGCATTTACAGGCAGGGACGCTGTTGCCGACAATGGATCTAGGCCACGACTTGGTGGTGACGAACGCCGGAGGTGGAGGTCCATTGGATCCAATAAGGATCAACTACGTGAAGATCACAAGCCCTAATTTCATGTACAACATGAAGATAGCGGTTCATGGACTGTCCATGCCCTTCCCGCATTTGAATCTTACTGCTGCTATTGGTATGGCTCAGAGTGAGCGGTCAAGACATGAAGCTCCGGGTTGGAAAATGGCTGGAAATGCTGGGATAGGCTACTCAATGGGCCTATCATACGAACTCGAATGGACGGTCGAGATTGAAGACGATCACGGCCTCCAAGATCTAATTGCATACGTACGATCAGTTTTACGCAATACAATTGTTTTCTCGAATCTCGCTTATCCATGAATAGGGGTGTGCATTCGGTTATAACCGAACCGAACTGAATTGCATGTAGTAACCGAACCGAACCGACCGATTAATTCTAACTAACCAAAATCGAACTAACCGAAATCTAAACTAAGTTAATGATTAGTGGTTAATTTTATAAAAATTTTGTTATAATTATACCCTTCTTTTGATCTTAAAAATAGTTTAAATTAGATATTAATATATATTTTATGGTTATATGCAAGTTTAAATTGAAAAATGAATGAAATGAAATTTTAAAGTAAAATTTAATAATAATAATAATAATATATAAAATTATATATAATACATATATATCATTATATGCATACATGTAATATATATATAATATAATCTAATATATATGTGCCATGTGTAATACATATATATAATATATAATTTATTAATAACATTAAATTATTTTTATTTTTATTTTTTAGGCATGAAGAATTAAAGCCCATGAAGACTTAAAGTCCATGAAGAATTCAAGTCCATGAAGAAATCAAACCCATGGAGAAATCAAGTCCATGAAGAATTCAAGTCCATGAAGAAATCAAACCCATGGAGAAATCAAGTCCATGAAGAATTCAAATCCATGAAGAAATCAAACCCATGGAGAAATCAAGTCCATGAAGAATTCAAATCCATGAAGAAATCAAACCCATAAAAAATTAAAGTCCATGAAGAATTCAAGCCCATGAAGAATTAAGGCCCAATTTGAGCAACCCATGGAAAATATTATTTGGAGAAGGCCCAAGGATTATTTTTAATCCTAATGAAGATTAAAAACCAATTTATAGAAATCTATTTTTATTTTTTATGTGAGAGCTTTATTAGGTGTGTTTTTTAGCTAAAATCCATTTAACTATCAGGTGGATATTATAGCTAAAATCCATTTAACTTTATGAGTGCTTTATTAGGTATGTATTTTAGCTAAAATCCATTTAATATTAGGTGTGTATTATAGCTAAAATTCATTTAACTTTAAGTGTGTGAGTGCCCATTAGATATAATTATGTCTAGTTGAATAATTGAAATTGTGTGGTTTGTATTGCATCTTGTGGCCTATAAATAGATCACTTGATTGCATTTGTAAGTGTGATTATTATTCTTGAATCAAAGTTTAGTTATTTCCTTAGAATTCTCTCTTTGAGAATTGCTTTTGTTCTCTCTCATTTTCTTTAGTATTTTCTCTTGTGATCTTACTTTCTTCCTTTCTTCCTTTCTTCTTTTAAATTCTTATGTCATTTATTATTACTTTATTATTCACCGCCTAAATGGACGGTTAGTTTATGCCTTTAAATTCTTGCAATTTTAATTCTTGTCATTTAATTGTTCACCGCCTAAATGGACGGTTAGTTTATGCCTTTAAATTCTTGCAATTTTAATTCTTGTATCTACCGCCTAAATGGCCGGTTAGTTTCTTCTATTTTAATTCCTGTCATTTAAATTCTATTATTTAAATTATGTCATTTAAATTGTTGTCAATTAATTTAATAGAGATGAGTAGCTAAATCTAATCTTGGGTTAAGGCAAGGACAGTGTCTAACGCCAATGATTCCCAAAGAAAGCTACGCTTTAAATGAGTAACATTGGTTTAAACTTCAATATGAGTGTGTTTTGATTATTGAAAAATCACTAGGTTTGGATTGGAGCGTAAGCCTAACTTAGAGCTTTCATGTCACGCATGAGAGTTACTAGAATTGGAAACGCTATCATACCCAAACCCGGATGATTAATTTAGTTGTTTTGTGTATTAATTGTAATTGAATTTATGGTAGTTTTTTAAATTAGAATCCCGCATATCATGTATGGGGATTGCTTAAACTAGAGCTATCATTATCTTTAATTGCATTTAATAACAAATCCTCATATCTGAAATTAAATTAATGTTGCTAATCTTTTATGCTAATATTTGGGAATCAATGGGTTGGCACTGAAATTGTCTTAACTCAAGTACTTTCCAATTTCATATTCTCACGTTTAGTATTTATTTCAACTTCTGTCTTGCTTTATTTTCTAGTATTTGTTATCTAAAAAAATCATAAAAAATCATGTTATCAATCCATCTAAATGCGTGTGCGTGTGTGTGACATTCTTTTTTTTCTTTTGCCATAAATAAATCTCTCAGTGGACGACCTGGACTTATCCAGAAAGTATAAATTTAAATTTGAACTACAACTGCACTCGTACACTGACGAGTATAAACCTCTCGCCTAAATAAATAAATAAAATATAAAATTTTTATTGTGTTTTGTTTTGTGTTTTAATTGCAGGGTGAGAGTGCAGTCAAATTTTGGCGCCGTTGCCGGGGAGATTGAGGCAAAAACAAAAAGGAAAAACAAAATATAAGAAGAAGCATCTCCTGATAAATTCGGTAACTCTGTTTCTTTTTATTTTATTTTTATTTTTGCATAGTGTATGATACTTAGGTCAGGTAAAACTGTAGAAAATCAGTCACTCATGTCTCAACACAATGAGAACATGCCACTTCCACAGAACATGTCTGCACGTGGTAGTGACCACGGTGACCCTGATCCCATTGATCAGGAGATGATCAGACCCCTTAGGGAGTATCTTCATCCTCCTAGGCAGACAACCCCCTCATGCATTATTCTTCCCATCAATCATCATAGGTTTAACTTCAAACCTGGCACAATCCAATTGTTGCCAACTTTTCATGGCATGGATTCTGAAAATCCATATACTCATATGAAAGAATTTGAGGAAGTATGTAGCACTTGCATTGACCATACAGCAAATGAGGATGTCATAAGATTAAAACTCTTTCCATTCTCACTGAAAGATAAGGCAAAAATATGGTTAAGCACTCTTCCACCTAGATCTATAGGAACTTGGAGAGAAATGCAAACAACTTTCTTAAAAAAATACTTCCCTGCCAACAGAACTGCTACTCTTCAAAGACAAATCATGAACTTTGCCTGTAAACCAAATGAGAATTTTGCGCAAGCGTGGGAAAGGTTTAAAGACCTTCTTCACACTTGTCCGCACCATGCTTTTGAGCAATGGAGAGTGGTCAGTTTCTTTCATGATTCACTCACTCCCCAATTGAAAATGCTAGTTTCTATAATGTGCAATGGAGAATTCTATGAGAAGACTCCAGAAGAAGCTTTCCACTTCTTTGACACATTGGCTGAGAATACAAAGAACTGGAAAGTTGGTCCAACATCTGCTCTTGATTCAAGAGAAAATCCACAACCTAGAGGGAGATACCAACTGAGTGAGAGTGACGATTTAAATGCAAGACTAACTGCTTTAACAAAGAAAGTTGAAAACATGCAACCCAAAAAGGTGCAATCTGTTAATCAAGTGGAAGTAAAGTGTGCTGTGTGTGATGCAACAGATCATTCAACTGAAGAATGTCCTACCCTACCTGCTTTCAAGGAGGTATTGTATGGGCAGACTAATAACAATCATTCACACAACTTTGAGGGGAGACAAAATCAAAATCAGAGTGGAGCCTATTATGGGAATAATCAGAACTACAATTCATACCATCCCAATAATAGAAATCACCCCAATTTTTCTTGGAGAAATGATTCTGGAAATCATTCTCAACCTCCCTTCCCTACACAACAACATACCTTCCAACAAAATCAAGGTTCTTCATCCAATACTTACCAACCTCCTCATAGGAGATCTTTGGAAGATACCTTGCACCAGTTCATCCAAAGTCAAACAGGTATCAATAATCAGGTTGCTCAGCTTGTCAAAAATCAAGACCAAACAAACAGAGCCATAGAAGACATTAGGAGCCAGTTGACCAAGATAACACAAACATTGAGTGTGAGAGAACCCGGGAGGTTTCCATCCCAAACTAATCCTAACCCAATTAGGCAAACCAACCAGGTAGAAGCTTCAAATAGTGAAACCAACACTCATGAACAAGTGCAAGCAGTGACTGCCCTAAGAAGTGGAAGAATAATTGAGAAACCAACTGATCCTAGGATAAACCAACATGTTGATGAAGAAAAAGAACCAAAAGATCATGAATCCACCGTGGAAAAAAATGAAAAAAATGAGAAAAATGAGAAAAATGAAAAAAAATGAAAAAAATGAAAAACAAAAAGAAGATGAGAAAGAAATTCAATACAGGCCCAAACCACCTTTTCCACAAAGGTTGAATCATTTGAAAAAAGAGCAACAAAATGCAGATATATATGAAGTGTTTAAGCAAGTGAGAATCAACATCCCGCTGTTGGATGCAATCAAACAAACACCTTCATATGCAAAGTTTTTGAAAGATCTGTGCACTGTCAAAAGGAAAACAAATGTGCATGAAAAGGCATTCTTGACTGAACAAGTCAGCGCCATTCTCCAATTGAAAACTCCTCCCAAATACAAAGATCCAGGCTGTCCAACCATTACATGCATCATAGGAAGTCAAAAGGTTGATCGGGCACTCTTGGATTTAGGAGCTAGTGTCAATTTGTTGCCATACAGTGTGTATCAACAGTTGGGATTAGGTGAGCTTAAACCCACTAGAGTGACCCTTCAGCTGGCTGATCGATCAGTCAAAGTTCCACGAGGAATTGTGGAGGATGTTCTGGTACAAATCGATAAGTTCTACTTTCCAGTGGACTTCATCGTTTTGGACACCCAGCCGCATCAGGGGCCTCAACCTCCTGTGCCAGTCATCTTAGGTCGACCATTTCTTGCCACATCAAATGCCATCATCAACTGTAGGAATGGTGTGTTAAAGCTATCTTTTGGGAACATGACTGTAGAAATGAATATCTTTAGGGTAGCCAAACATCAGGACACTGAGAGTGAAGTGGAGGAGGTAGACTTGATCCAAACACTGACCAATGACTGTTTTGAAGAGTTCATGAGAAGACCCAAAGAAGGAAATCAAGATCTCGAAGAAATAAAAGAAGTGGAAGTCATAAGCAAAGAAAGTGAGAAGCCTACATGGATGCCTGGTTTAGAGCCATTAAGGAACTTGGACAGTAAGCTCATGGCTCCTGATAGCCATCAGTCCACGCCTGAGAGAAAGCCATTGCCCAGTGATTTGAAATATGTCTTTCTAGGAGAAGGGGAAGCATTCCCAGTGGTGATCTCTTCAAGTTTGACACCTCAGCAAGAGCAACAACTGATAAAAGTTCTAAAAGCACACAGGAAGTCATTAGGATGGACCATTTCAGATTTGCAAGGTATTAGCCCTTTGATCTGTACTCATAAGATATTCTTGGAAGAAGGAGCAAAACCAGTTAGGCAAATGCAAAGGAGATTAAATCCCAACATGAAAGAAGTTGTCAGAAAAGAAGTGCTTAAGCTATTGGATGCTGAAATAATTTACCCAATCTCTGATTCTAAGTGGGTAAGTCCAACACAGGTAGTACCCAAAAAGTCTGGAGTCACTGTTGTAAAAAATGAGAACAATGAACTGATTCCCACGCGCATCCAGACAGGATGGCGTATGTGCATTGATTATAGAAAGCTCAATTCTGTGACAAGGAAAGATCATTTTCCTTTGCCTTTCTTGGATCAAGTTCTGGAGAGAATAGCAGGCCAAGCCTACTATTGTTTCTTAGATGGCTACTCAGGGTACAATCAGATAGAAATTGCACTAGAAGATCAAGAGAAGACAACTTTCACATGTTCATTTGGGACATTTGCATACAGGCGCATGCCATTTGGGTTATGCAATGCTCCAGCCACCTTTCAAAGGTGTATGATGAGCATTTTCAGTGAAATGGTTGAGCAGATTGTTGAAGTATTTATGGATGACTTTTCTGTTTATGGAAGTAACTTTGAGGCCTGTTTGGAGAATCTGAAAAAGGTTTTAGCAAGATGTGAGGAAACAAATCTGATACTCAATTGGGAAAAATGTCACTTCATGGTGAAACAGGGCATAGTCTTGGGGCACATCGTTTCATCTAGGGGGATGGAGGTAGACAGGTCAAAAATTGAAACAATTCAAAAACTCCCCATCCCTAGGAATGTGAAAGACATCAGAAGTTTTTTGGGACATGCAGGGTTTTATAGGAGATTCATTGCTTCCTTTAGCACCATAACAAGACCCTTGTGCCATTTGTTGTCTCAAGATGTTCCGTTTGAATGGAGTCCTGCCTGTCAAAATGCTTTTGATAAATTGAAAGATGCACTCATTTCAGCACCTATCATTCAGTCCCCTGATTGGTCCCTCCCGTTTGAACTTATGTGCGATGCTAGTGATTATGCGGTAGGAGCTGTGTTAGGGCAGAGGAAGGATAAGAAACCTCATGTGATATATTATGCTAGCAAAACTCTTAATGAGGCACAAAAGAATTACACCACTACAGAGAAAGAGTTATTAGCAGTTGTCTTTGCCCTGGACAAGTTTCGATCTTACCTCGTAGGGTCACTAGTGATCATTTTTACTGATCACGCTGCTCTGAAGTATTTGTTCACAAAGCAAGATGCAAAACCCCGTCTGCTCCGATGGATCTTACTCCTGCAAGAGTTCAACATTGAAATCAGAGATAAGAAGGGAGTAGAAAATGTGGTGGCTGACCATTTGTCAAGGATTCCAAGTCAAGATCTCACACAATTTGATGAACCAATTCATGACAATTTCCCTGATGAGCAACTGTTTAAAGTGAATGTTATTCGTGCATCATCTGTTGTCCCTTGGTATGCCGACATTGCGAACTACCTGGCAACTGGTCTAAACCCAGACCATTGGAGTAAGCAAGATAGGCATAAATTCTTCAGAAAAGTCAGAACATTCTTTTGGGATGAGCCCTACCTCTTCAAGTATTGTCCTGACCAAATCATCCGTAGATGCATACCCGATCATGAGCAACAAAGTGTCATCAATTTCAGTCATACTCTTGCATGTGGAGGCCATTTTTCTGTCAAGAAAACAGTTGCAAAAATTTTTCAGAGTGGATTTTATTGGCCGACACTGTTCAAGGATGTGTACAAGTTCTGTTCAAATTGTGATCGATGTCAAAGGTTAGGAAGTCTGTCAAGGAGAAACATGATGCCATTACATCCGATCCAAGTGTTAGAAGTTTTTGACTGTTGGGGTATGGATTTTATGGGCCCATTTGTCAATTCATTTGGTCATGAATACATCTTACTTGCTGTTGACTATGTGTCCAAATGGGTAGAAGCAATCCCGGCCAGAACAAATGACCATAGGACTGTCGTGAAATTTTTGAAAGAAAATATATTCAGTCGATTTGGGATGCCACGAGCAATCATCAGTGATGGGGGTTCCCATTTTTGTAATAAAGTAGTGGCAGGATTAATGAAGAAATATGGTGTACTGCATAAAGTTGCAACACCATACCATCCCCAAACCAATGGTCAAGCCGAGCTAGCCAATAGGGAGATTAAGCGCATATTGGAAAAGACTGTTGCTGCTAATCGTAAGGATTGGTCCTTAAGACTAGTAGACGCTCTTTGGGCATATAGAACAGCTTACAAAACAATTTTGGGAATGTCTCCCTATAGGCTAGTATACGGTAAATCTTGTCATCTGCCGGTGGAAATTGAGCATAAAGCATATTGGGCAATTCATAAGATCAACAAGAGTCTAACTGAAGCAGGCTTATCCAGGAAGCTCCAATTGAATGAACTTGAGGAAATTCGAAATGAAGCATTTGAAAATGCACGATTGGCCAAGGTTCGCATGAAAGAGTTACATGATCGGCACATCATTCGAAAAAGCTTTCAGGTAGGGCAACGGGTACTCTTGTATGATTCTCGATTGCATCTATTCCCAGGAAAATTGAAGTCTCGATGGGTCGGCCCCTTTGTAATCAAGTCCATCTCAAGATATGGGGCATTTGAGATAGAAAATCCGGAGTCAGGACAGCTTCTAACAGTCAATGGTCATAGGTTGAAACCATACCAGGGTAGTGTTGAGGAGAATGAAAGAGTTGTGGATTTAGATGATCCATCATCATCTGATGAGTAGGGAAAGTTTCCTATCGTCTGGGAATCTGACGTTAAAAGACCACCTTTCCATTTAGGTTAAATGGATGTTTATAGATCTGAAAAAAAAAAATAAAAAAAAAATAAAAAAATTACATAAAAAAAAGAAAAAAATAAAATAAAATAATAAAGAATTATATATATAAGTTGTTCATTTTCTGCATTACTTAATTAACTTTGATTCAAATAGTGTTTCTCTGTGTGCAGTCTAAAAAAAATTTTTTTTGCATACGAGTTCATGCATTGAAGACCACCAGGTATGCCTATCTTCTATCATTTTATTGTCGATTGAGGACAATGCGCAATTTAAGTTGGGGGGTAAGGTGTACTTGATTTTATTGGTGTTTGAAACTGATCTATTGTGCAAATAATTTTGTTAGACTCGATAATATTGTCTTGTGTGGTATATATGATTTTATTGGGCCCCTAAAACAAAACATTTATTAAAAAAAAAAAATCAAAAAAAAAATAATAATAATAATAAGAATAAGAATAAAAAAATTAAAAAAAAATAATAAAATAATAATAAAAAAAAAATTGAATTGAGAGAGACAGAATTGACGCTGGTGGTAGCCATCTTTTCTTGGGCAGTGCAATCACACTGCCCTATAAAGGATAAGGCACACTGCCAAATGTTGAAAAATGAGGCACCAAGCGTTGAAAATGAGACGCCAAGCATAACCCTGTAATTATGGCATGCCTCGAGCCGAGTGTAAAATAGTGATGGTCATTGCTCTATAAGAGACTCCATATCTATATAAGGCAAGCCACCCTTCTTGAGCTCAGTCTTCTCTCTTTTGTGTTATTCTCCGATCAGGTACTCTCATCCCTTTTGTAAAGTTTATAGTTCTTTACTTTTTTTTCTTAGTATAGTTAAAAAAAAAAAAAAAAAAAATGGATCTTTATCTCTCAAAAATTCACAAGTACTATCCATCTCTCCCGCAGAATGATTTGAAAAAAATTTATGTTGCTAGGTGTGAAAGACTTAGGTTGTTGATGCTTAATAACATCCCTGAAGATATTCGTTGGCTGATCGAAGCAAAAGTTCGATTAGCTGGTGAAACTTCACCTAGTTTTAAGCATTTTCCAGGCTTAGGGAAGAGTAGTTTTGCGAAGAAAAGAAGAGCGAAAAGAGTGAATGGTTGTTACAAATGTGCTCGATGGACCTGTAACACACGATGCAAATCTGTGGGGTTTACGTCCATAAATCGAGAAGATAAAATTAGTTTCATAAAGGATGGACTGAGTAAGGAGTCTCTGGATGATATCCGATTGACTCTTGAGACGCATCCATGTGGAATAGTGCAAAGAGAACTTCTTGCTTTATGGACCCAGTTCAGAAGTGACCACCAACGCTATAGTCTTGGAAATCTGACTAAAAACGACCCTGTTTGCCAATTTATAAGAAAATTGGATGGGAAGCTTATCCCCGCTTCATAGAAAGTGTTTAAGCCGTTTCTGGACGTAAAACCAGAGGAAGATGTGAGCCACAATCACAACTACTTATACATAAGCATGATTTTTGTTTGTATTTATTTCTTGTTGAATTGTTGTATAGCTACTTTTGATCGCCAAACTTCTTTTCAGGACATACAAAAGGAACAAACATGGAAGGCCAGTTAGTTCGTCGAATCAATACCATATGTGTACTTTGTGGCTCTCAACTTGGGAGCGATATTTGTTACGCACTTGCAGCGAACGAACTTGGTAAAAAATTAGGAGAGAAAAAAATTAATTTGGTATATGGAGGGGGAAGTCGTGGATTGAATGGTTATGTTTCACAAGCTGTACATCTTGGAAATTCATCTGTGGTAGGTATAATGCCAATCCCTTTAGCTGAACCACATATTTCCGGGATTACACGCGGTCAACTTATAGAAACGACTTCTATGTCTGAGCGCATGGCTTGTAAGATTTATCAGTCAGATGCCTTCATTGCTTTACCAGGAGGTTTTGGAACACTTGAAGAAATCTTTTGTATAATCTCCTGGGCCAAGAGTAATCTCCATACCAAACCCATTGGACTTTTAAATGTTAACCATTTTTTCGATGGGTTACTCTCTTTTCTTGATCAGGCTGTGGACCAACAGTTCATTTCTCGTTCAGCAAGAAAGATTCTCATTTCTGCATCTACCATTGATAAGCTGTTAGAGAAATTACATGCTTATGTTCCACAGTACGATCCTCATGAGCCTCGGATAGACTGGTCTAAGGCAATTAGTAACAAGCGCCCAAAGGGTCCGATTAATTTAGATTTATCACTGTGAGAAATGCTCTTTATTAAGATGGCTGAGTAAGGAGTACTTTTTGTACTCTTGAGACGCATCTAGTTATTGTACAACTTGCAGGATTTTTTTGGTTGTGTTCTTGAAAAAAAAAAAAAACAAAAAACAAAAAACAAAAAACAAAACTGTGGAATGTTGTTAGCAAAGTCTTTGATAAGATGGCTGAGTAAGGAGTACTTTTTGTACTCTTGAGACGCATTTTGCTTATCTTATGACTTGCATGAAATTTTTATTTTGGTGTGAAAATATAAATATATATCTATATGGTGTGCTCATTTGTTGTTTAAGTTTTAGCAGTTCACAGCAAATCTATGGACTTGTGGAGTTACAGGTATTCCTAACAACCCTGATTTATTACTGCAATTCAAGTTGGGGGGTGTAAGGTCTAGTCATGAATCATCTGGTTTATATTTAACTGTGAGTTTGTAATTACTAGTTTGTAGTCTTGTGGGAATTGATTGTCTTTATCTACTCTTATAAAAAAATAAAAAAAAATTGTGTTTCAAATAACGCTATTCCTAAAGTTTTGAAGTTATGCACTGATAGCCGGTTAAGTTTGCAATACGAAACATGAATGCATTGATTTCTCATTTGAAAACGTATGTGCATTAGAATAAGTAATTTGCATTCATCGGGGATTCAAAATTTAAAAATTGGTTATCGGTCATAAAGTCAAAGGTAACAGTAATTAGTTGATTAGTACACTGTATGATCCCTCAACAGAAGTGGAGACTATTACCCAAGTAAGTGTTTGAGCCTAATAACCGTTAATTCTGAGTGAAATAACACTTACTCTAAATATGCTCTCTTGTTTATCTTATCTTTTCAATGGCTTCAAAATATCAATTCGCTTTGAATGTCTAGTATGATAGCGGATGAATTTGACTGGTTTCAAACTTCGACTTAGATGACTGAGAAGCATGATAGGGGGATCAATTTCTTTCAGTTTGAGCCTATTAAACCTTTTTCTTTCTTTAAATTAACCTCCCTTGCTATCCCATTTGAGCCATTTGTAGTACAATTTCTTTCGTTACTCTCGGTTAACCCATAACCATATGAATTTTATCCAACCTAGTGCGATTTTGGGAATTAATCTGTCTTTCTATTTTCATATTTAAAGAGAAAAAGAAAAAAAAAAAGAGAAAAAAAAGAGAAAAAAAAAAAGAAGAAAAAGAAAAAAAAAAAAAGGGCAAATTCTCTTAGCTATTCAGCATAACTGTTTCAAAATAAATGCTAAAAAAAAAAAAAAATCCCGACACACCCTTTGCACACTCTACATTTTCTTTGACAACCCGTATTAACCTTATAGCCCCATTACAACCCAGTCTGGTCCTTGTTGATGCTATAAATCATGTGATCTCAGAATTCGAGTTTGGAGTAGGGAATCATGTTTAAATTCAGAAGTTACTCATCTAGAGCATTATTCCAATCATGAAGCTATGTCAATTTCCTTGTTCTTTCATGAAAATACGTTCCTTGTATTTGGGATGGCACCGAGTTTTGAACTTGTTCTGCATTTACTCTTATAACGGTGCACCCCTTTGTGTGTACACCTGAGGAATCCTTTTTATTGGAGAGAAAATCCATAGTGAGATTTGAAGTCAAAACTTCGAGGGAGTAAGTCTGTGTGTTGGTTATCCTAATTTCCATTCCTGAGATTGTATGGCCTTTAACCAAAAATCTGATTTAGAATGCTAAATTATTTATTTAATTTTATGCATTTCGGTTTCGAATTTGAAATTTTTACATTCATACAGTTATTGTGAATAAAGTTTGGCAGGTGTATAATCTGATTGCTAAGGGACTAGCAATGTTTAAGTTGGGGGGTATGATTAGTGGTTAATTTTATAAAAATTTTGTTATAATTATACCCTTCTTTTGATCTTAAAAATAGTTTAAATTAGATATTAATATATATTTTATGGTTATATGCAAGTTTAAATTGAAAAATGAATGAAATGAAATTTTAAAGTAAAATTTAATAATAATAATAATAATATATAAAATTATATATAATACATATATATCATTATATGCATACATGTAATATATATATAATATAATCTAATATATATGTGCCATGTGTAATACATATATATAATATATAATTTATTAATAACATTAAATTATTTTTATTTTTATTTTTTAGGCATGAAGAATTAAAGCCCATGAAGACTTAAAGTCCATGAAGAATTCAAGTCCATGAAGAAATCAAACCCATGGAGAAATCAAGTCCATGAAGAATTCAAGTCCATGAAGAAATCAAACCCATGGAGAAATCAAGTCCATGAAGAATTCAAGTCCATGAAGAAATCAAACCCATGGAGAAATCAAGTTCATGAAGAATTCAAATCCATGAAGAAATCAAACCCATGAAAAATTAAAGTCCATGAAGAATTCAAGCCCATGAAGAATTAAGGCCCAATTTGAGCAACCCATGGAAAATATTATTTGGAGAAGGCCCAAGGATTATTTTTAATCCTAATGAAGATTAAAAACCAATTTATAGAAATCTATTTTTATTTTTTATGTGAGAGCTTTATTAGGTGTGTTTTTTAGCTAAAATCCATTTAACTATCAGGTGGATATTATAGCTAAAATCCATTTAACTTTATGAGTGCTTTATTAGGTATGTATTTTAGCTAAAATCCATTTAATATTAGGTGTGTATTATAGCTAAAATCCATTTAACTTTAAGTGTGTGAGTGCCCATTAGATATAATTATGTCTAGTTGAATAATTGAAATTGTGTGGTTTGTATTGCATCTTGTGGCCTATAAATAGATCACTTGATTGCATTTGTAAGTGTGATTATTATTCTTGAATCAAAGTTTAGTTATTTCCTTAGAATTCTCTCTTTGAGAATTGCTTTTGTTCTCTCTCATTTTCTTTAGTATTTTCTCTTGTGATCTTACTTTCTTCCTTTCTTCCTTTCTTCTTTTAAATTCTTATGTCATTTATTATTACTTTATTATTCACCGCCTAAATGGACGGTTAGTTTATGCCTTTAAATTCTTGCAATTTTAATTCTTGTCATTTAATTGTTCACCGCCTAAATGGACGGTTAGTTTATGCCTTTAAATTCTTGCAATTTTAATTCTTGTATCTACCGCCTAAATGGCCGGTTAGTTTCTTCTATTTTAATTCCTGTCATTTAAATTCTGTTATTTAAATTATGTCATTTAAATTGTTGTCAATTAATTTAATAGAGATGAGTAGCTAAATCTAATCTTGGGTTAAGGCAAGGACAGTGTCTAACGCCAATGATTCCCAAAGAAAGCTACGCTTTAAATGAGTAACATTGGTTTAAACTTCAATATGAGTGTGTTTTGATTATTGAAAAATCACTAGGTTTGGATTGGAGCGTAAGCCTAACTTAGAGCTTTCATGTCACGCATGAGAGTTACTAGAATTGGAAACGCTATCATACCCAAACCCGGATGATTAATTTAGTTGTTTTGTGTATTAATTGTAATTGAATTTATGGTAGTTTCTTAAATTAGAATCCCGCATATCATGTATGGGGATTGCTTAAACTAGAGCTATCATTATCTTTAATTGCATTTAATAACAAATCCTCATATCTGAAATTAAATTAATGTTGCTAATCTTTTATGCTAATATTTGGGAATCAACGGGTTGGCACTGAAATTGTCTTAACTCAAGTACTTTCCAATTTCATATTCTCACGTTTAGTATTTATTTCAACTTCTGTCTTGCTTTATTTTCTAGTATTTGTTATCTAAAAAAATCATAAAAAATCATGTTATCAATCCATCTAAATGCGTGTGCGTGTGTGTGACATTCTTTTTTTTCTTTTGCCATAAATAAATCTCTCAGTGGACGACCTGGACTTATCCAGAAAGTATAAATTTAAATTTGAACTACAACTGCACTCGTACACTGACGAGTATAAACCTCTCGCCTAAATAAATAAATAAAATATAAAATTTTTATTGTGTTTTGTTTTGTGTTTTAATTGCAGGGTGAGAGTGCAGTCAGTTAACCGAATCGATAACCGATAACCGATTGAGAAAAATCAGTAAAAGAACAAATCGATTTGCTGAAATGAAATACAAGAACATCCATTGAATTGATATAGAAAAATGCAAAACCATTTAGAGATTGAGAGAAATACAAATCAATTTGTGCAAAACAATGAAATACAAACAAAAAACGCAACAAATGAAGAAATATAAGAAACTAACCTCACTGAGTCAAAAAAAATTGAAAAATTAAAACCCTAACCTAACGTCAATACTAACCTCTGTCTGACAATCGGTCATCGTTGGTACTTGGTATGGGTCGATCGTCCAAGCACAAGGAAGGGAAGAAACAAGGAGACGAAGTCTCGTGCGATCAGTTAAGGGAAAGGCGTTGGTCTGGGTCTGATGAAGGGGATGACGATCGGCAAAGGGAAAGGCGAGGGGCGACCGACTGTTGACGAAAAAGGGAAAGGCGTCGAAGGTCGAGGCGACACCGATGGCGATGAACTCGAAGGATCTTTCTCGACATCTCGCGTCCATCTTGGTCCAGCCTTTCAGTTCCAGGTGAGTGAGAGTCTCTGACTCTCTACCTCGGGTGCCGCGGCGTCGACGTTGGCATCGAAGGGGGCGATGGTGCCGCCGTGCTAGAGCATCTTCTCTCCTCTACCTCTGCGTGACTTCGGTTTAACGGTGGGGATATTTTCACTTTGCTTTATAAACCCAAAACTGTGTCGTTTTTGTAAGTTTAAGTTCGGTTCGGTTATTTCGATTATTTCAAGCAAAAAATCAAACTGAACACCGAAAATTAAATTTTCTAAAAAAAATTAACTGAACCGAATCGACCGAACTCGCCGGTTCGATTCAGTTATTTCGGTTTAACCGAAGTTATGCTCACCCCTATCCGTGAAGTCGTGCTTTTCCTGCTTAGTACTTTGTGGTACAAGAACTATTATGCAACCGATTGCTCCCAATCGAGGGAGGGAGTGATACTCGTTCAAGGAATAAAAGTTTAACGCAAGTCCTATTAAAGTTTTCTCCAATTTTGTTTTATTTTTAAAATTTTGGTTATTTATATGAAAATACAAGGAGTTGGTGAGTGCCTTTATGAGGGATGAGTATTTTTTGAATAAATATTTAGTCATATGATAGGAACATATATATTATTTACTATAAACAAAATAAGAGTACATGGATAGAGATAGAGAAAGGAATAGGGTTATCAACATATAGAGTGAGGAATATATGTATGTAGGGGTGTGTAAATTGTCAGTTTGATTATCAAACTGATCAAAATGTAATAATCGAAAAAATTGAAGTGGGCTAAAAATTGAACTAAATTGACTGAATAAATTAAAAAACTAAATAAACTTAACTGAAATAATAAAAAAAATACCAAAAAAAATGAACTAACCTGAATAACAGAAAACAATGACAAAAACAGAACAAACCTATAAAATGAACAAATTGAAAAATAAAAAAACTGAAAGGAATGAAGGCTAAAATCTCAAAGACAAAGGCAAACCAAGGGGTGCAAAGAGGAAGGGGAATGATCGGACTCAGCATCGGCGATGGCGGCTAGACGAATGGAATCAAAAGGTAAAAGGCCAAAAAGTCAAAAATAGAGACAAAGTTGTCAATTGAATTTGTTAGTCATCAGTCCAAGAAAGGGAAGGGTTTAAGGATTTAGTCAATCATGACTCCCCAAAGGCAAAGGTGAATGGCGGAAGGAATGGTCGAAGGTGAAGGGGAAGTTGGCGATTGATGCAAGCAAAGATGACGTATGGGTATTGTTGACGTACGAGAACTGTCAACCGAAGTTCGAGAGCCCGCAATGCAATAACAAGTGCCGAAGAGTAAGGAACAGAAGCAAAGGAACCAACAATAAGCACACAAGATTTTTACGTGGTTCGGCTCGAATGATGCCTAGTCCACGGCTGTTCTCTGGTTATTCCGGCAGAGCCACCGCATGTAATTTCATGGTCGATCCCTTTACAGTGGCCTATTCTTCTCTATAAATAGAGTCGTGTTGTTTACAATTCGAATCAGTTCTAAATATGGAAGGAGTCTATTCCGTTGATGGCGCTTTCCTTATCGGCTCAGAAATATCAGGGATAGGTTCCTTGTCTTCAGGGATTTGAGTTACTTCTGATAGGCAGGTGTATATCGCTTCCGATAATCTCGCGGTCTCCTGGCTGTTCTAATCTTTGGCGCATCCTTCGGCGAAGCGGAAGTCGTGATGTTGTGATGCTGGGATGTTGTTTTGGGTGAGCTCGCTTAGAGCGAGCTCGCTGTCTTCAGGTAACCTGACTTTTTACCGTGAGATTCTTCATTAGTGGTTCTCGGTCTCTGGGCCTGGTGAGCCTCTAAGGAATTCCGGCCGGCCTATCGTGCTTTGGGTATTTTGGGTTCGCCCTGCGCAATCGAGTCCAGCCCGTCAGCTGAATTCTGGAGATCGCCCATAACAAGTATCGATTGAGACGATAACAACCAACAAAAGTAGTGTGAGGACGAGTTCTTCTATAGGGCCAAACAGGCTTACAGAATAAAGACTAAAATGCCATCACTCACATTACATTGGAAAAAGTGCAATATAATATGGACAAGGTCATTTTAATCCTTTAACCCCCATTCTGTAAGCCTATTTGTCAATCTGTCTGGCTCTCAAGAATTTTTCATATGAGGAGAGGTGAGCAATTCTACATTGCTCAAATAACTCATACCGACATCTTATCAAAATCAAATTGCTCTGACAAAATTACCCTCACCTCTCAAAAATATTACAAATCTACCATTGAAGGCTGTCTGGCGAGTTCTTTCTTATTCTCTCTCTGTCCACTGTCTTCCTATTTCTTTCTCTCTTTCCACCGCGATGTACATGCCCTCCACCTCCAGCATCCGTCTTCTCTACTGACATATATATTATCAATCAATGAACCTATTCCATCCTAGAGAAATTCTAAGAATAAGCAGCAAAATCTAAAGAATCATGTGACTGTTGTTATTATATATATATATTTGTGTAAGATATACACTCAAAGCTATCATTATTAATAACATTTACATTTTCATTTAGCTGCCAAACAAATCATGGAGAAAATGGGCATTGCCCCCTACCGCTTTGAGATGGGAGAGATGTCTCAACCACATATTTTCCCATGGCTACTGGCTAGCACTAGCAGTGCCACCACTCGTTTATTTACTTAACCCACCCATTTAAGCATCCAAATTGTCGTTATTTTCAACCCCAACAACATTGGGAGAGTGAATGATGTTGCAATCCCAAAGTCACCAGTGAGTTTATTAGCAACAATTCTTAATCAAGATATAAACTAAAAGAAGGAGAAGGAAGGAAGAAGGAATGGGGGCTTGCTGTGCTGGCGGCGAGAAAGAATAAGGAAGAATGAGGAGGTTTGTTATGCTGGCGGCGAGGAAGAAGGAGAGGGTTTGTTGTGCTGGCGATGAGAGGCTGTCGACGAGGAAAAAGAAGGAAGAAAGATGTGCGAATGAGATTGGAGGTTGTGCTTGAAGGAGGAAGATAGAGGAGGCTTGCTCTGCTCGAAAAAGGGAACATTGGCACTTCTGCTGATAAAATCTGTGGTTGCCTTAATAAATTAAAATGACGAGATTGACAATCAAAATATCGCGCGAATTTGGTTTCGGTAAGGCGTCAGTACGAGTTATTCGAGCAATGTAGAATTGCTCGAGGAGAGGTAGGGTCGAAAGTGAAAGGGAATGCGACAATGACAACGACAAGTGAAGGGAGCAAAGAGGACGTGTGGCCCGTGTGGTCTTAGTTAAGATGACGATGGTCGATGGGAGCAATCTGAGTTGAGGAAAGGAAGGGTTGAAGGTGAAAGGAGCATTCAGTTCAATTCTACTTTTTCTGTTCTATTTTTCACTTCTTTTCTTCTTTAATTCTATCAAAAACAATCTAGTTTCTTCAGTTCAATCGGTTTGGTTATTTTAATTTTTTTTAACACAAAAATCGAGCCGAACAAAAATAATCAAATTTTCAAAATTTATAACCGAACTAATTTGATAATTTTAATCTATTCAATTAAGTTATTTTAATTAAATAAAAATTTTGCACATCCATGGACAAAGTTACAGTGGAAAAGACATCATAGAGGCATTTTTTGGAATTTAATTCTACCCAGACATTGACATTAATGGTTGCACTTGAGTTGAATATTTAATTACTTACATGCTTCTCATTAAGGAGTTGTTTCTTAAAATAAGCAAGATAAAAGGTATCAAGATAAGTTTGAAATGTATTCCGGATCAAGATATGAAATGATCAATGATAAGTGTTTTTTATACACTTATTTTGGTCTATAAACTTAGCATTTATACATTCATTGAGCATGATTTCTACTTGATTTTGTTCCATATATGGTTATGTAGATGTAGAGCATGTGTTGAATACACTTGGAGCAAAAATAGTGATTTTAGTGCATGATGGGAGTGAAATAAAGCTTGGAGGCAGGGTCGAGTATCAATGCAAAAGAAAGCAAAAGATTTTCAAGAGCCAAAAAGTGGAAGATGATAAAGCAAGAGGCCAAAGAAGAAGGCTAGCGGTCTTACAGCGGAATGTATACCGCTATAGGACCGCTGTAAGATTTAGTTTCTGGAGCTCACGGGTCTACAGCGAAATGCATACTACTGTAGGAATTAGTTTCTGGAGCTCACGAGTCTACAGCAACAAGCATACCGCGGTAGGGTTTAAAGCTTCGTGAAAAGGCCGTTTTAAGCCCGTTTTAATCCAAATAAAAGAGAGATAGACTCCTTCAAGGTGTATGACTTTGATAACCTAAAGAGGACTATATAAAGACTTATTCTTAAGGGATTAGGGAGTTTTTTTGGCATGGAAGAGAAGCAGGCGGAAGATTGAAGACTTTACTATTGGGTTGTATTTTTCTTTTCTTCTTCAATCCTTTGCTATGGATTCCAACTCTTTTCTTTATCTTTTGATTGAGAACATGCATAGCTAAGTTTTTATAGCTAGGGTGAATGATGAAACCTCGACTTCTAATGGTTTGATTTAAAGTTATTTGGTTTGCTATTTTCTTATCTATCCGGGTTGATTGTTTGTTATGTTTATAATGTTGTTTTAATGCTTGATCACCATTGAAACTTATTTGTGATTTGTATTGCTTTCGAGAGATTCAATACGGATTAGATATGGTAGCAAACAACGTAGGGTCCGATAATAGGTAGAGATACCGTTATGTCCTATGAAATCATTGTGTGATGATCTCCGTGATTGAATGCATGTTTATATGTTCGAAGGTTGACTAAAGATAGTTAATCTCATATATATACATAGAACCGAATGACCATCGAGAGAGGCTTTTGATTGTAATTGGATTATCGATTTTCAACCTAAGATAAGGAATAACAACACCCGAGTAATGAATAATTGAATCATAGAAGGCCGACGGTGGATTCACTAACCCTAGTGCCTTAACTTTGAGAGTTTTTGAATCAAAAAAATTGTTTTGTTTGCATCTTTTATTAGTAAACTAGTTTTCATTACAGTTAAAGTCTTTGTTAATGTGTGTGTTAGGTTAAGGTTAAATCAATTAGAGTAAACGTCAAAAGTTAGTCCTCGTGGGTACGACACTTTATTCATCACTGTATTACTTGTCACGATCCGTCCACTTGTGAGATAGAATTAGCCGGACAATCAAGATAAGATTGAAAAACATTCCAAGATTTCTATCAGAGTGTTTGTTAAATTTTTTAGAATTTACTGATAATTGTATTTTTCCTTTTTATGTGTTTGTTAATGCATATGATAAGCACCAAAATAAGAGTTTTTTTTACCATAATATCCCTATTACCAAATTTATGATTAAAATAGTATTTTATGATTACTATGAATTGTCAAAAAATTTAAAATTAAAATTAAGAATAATATTTTATTTTCTAAATTCATGTTCAAAAATAAATTTAAAAAGAGTTGAAAAGTAGAAATAATTATTGTTAGAATTACAATAATTCCACCTAGATAATTAAAAATGGCCACAACATATTTTCATAATAGGTAATAACATATAAAATTAAATAAAATAATTTAAAAATTGGTGAAATTAATTATATTAGTTAATAAAATATATATAGAGAGAGAAATTTAAATTTTAAAAATCAATGAAATGAATAATGTCATTTAAAATTTAAAAATTGTCATAACATATAACAATTTAAAAATATATTAAATAATATTAATTATAAGAGTTAAATAAATAAGTTATTTTAATAAATTTAAATATTAAAAATGTATTAAATGGCATTAATTATCCTATAAGGGGCATATAAGTAATTGAACCTTATTTTGAAAAAACCATATAAATTTATCAAATGAGAGAGGTCGGATAAATTTATCTTGAAAGGAAGAGATAAGAGGTCACGTGAGGACTTTTCTAAAAATAGTCAGATAAGCCTAACAAACACGTTAGAAAGACTAAACATCCAAAATACTTCTCATATCTGACATTTTCTCCCTCTTATCTTGATTAACAAATATACCCTAAAAGAACATCCAATCCAACCACCATGTTGATTTGGATCGAGTTAATAATTTCTTGTTTAGGCTCTATACTGTGCGTGCAAGGTTAAACTTAGCCTTCAGTTGCGAAAGGTGCAGCTCGGGGTCGAGGCCCACTGAACCTTTTAATTTTATTTTAATTTAAATACTTATTTTTAAATAATTCAAATTATATTTCCATAATCTAACTTGAAATTATAAAAACAATTTGATTATATATTTGAAATTTTAAATGTATTTATAATTATTTACACATATTATTACATATATAAATTTTAAATGTTATATGGCCATCTAGAATTTTAAATCTCAATATTTTTTTAATTCAAATTTCAATGTTTCACCAAAGAAGAAGAAATTTTCAATTAATATACATCTTTCAAAAATACATGATACATGATATATATATATATATATTTTAAAATATAAAATATATCTTTGTATAAAAACAATACAAGTAATATCTTTTTTAAAACTAAACTATATGTAACTCGTTCACTTATTTCAAATACTTTAAAATCATAATAATTCTTTTATAATGTCATAACAATTATTTTTAATTTGTTAAAACAAATTTTAAAATATTTTGAAGCATTTTTTATAGATTTGGGCTGCAATGTGGGGCATCCTAAAGATCAAGGTCATGACAATATGCACACATAAAAAAAAAAAAAAAATAGGCTTAATGAAACCACATACCAATGACTATCACCTAAATTATTAGCCAAATTAAAACATCATTAAAGGATAACTTATGAGATTTTACTTACCTCTAAAAGTCTTTTTTCAGGGGTGTTATTTTTGCTGAGTGTCCATTTATGATGTATAAGGGACCAGAAAGAGATGTCGGTGGCGCTCGGTTGAGGCCAACGACGGTGGTGACCAGAAACGTTGACGGCTAGAGTGAGAGACAAAGAGTAGGCAAGGGATGGGTGGATGAGACTAAAATATATATATATATATATATATAAACAGCTTGAAAAATAACAATGCAAGTGAGGAATCAATAGATTTTGTGATACTTTTATTTGAATTTGAATTTGAATTTGAATTCTATCACTAGAAACATAATTTGTAAAAATAGCAATGAAGTGAGGAATCAACTATCTCCATGCTTGCTTACCCCTCCCATAGGACATATGCAATGTTGATGAGAAAGCCGAACCAGTGATATTTCAACGAAAAATCGTTCAGAAATGCCGTAAGCAACGCCACAAATGAACACAAATGGAGTTGGAAATGATCAACAGAGCTGCCGCCGCTGTCGACTCCAGCCCCACGAAGTTGCTGGACGATTGGATCGACATAGCCGAGGAGTTGTCGAACAGCAACGGATCTTTATATCGCTTCGCATTTGCGAAGTACATAAACCGTAAGTGTTCATTTGTATTTGTTTTTATTATTTTTTAGAAGTTGTTCATTATTTTTCTATGCACGTAGGAACTGCCATCAAGCAATGGTTGAAATTTTTTTTCAAAAATTGCATTTGCTGCAACGTTGCTTGCAATCTTTCTGAACGGTCTTCCACTGAAATATCATTGGGCTTCCTGGTTCGTTTTTCTCATCAACATTGCATATATTCTATGGGAGGGATAAGCAAGCATGGTGATACTTGATTTCTCACTTCATTGCCATTTTTACAAATCCTGTTTCTAGTGATAGAATTCAAATTTAAATAAAAGTATCACAAAATTCAGTTGTGATAATTGATCACTTATTTGCATTGCTATTTTTTAAGTTGTTTCTAGATATATATATATATATATAATATACTTCAATCTCATCCACCCACCCTCGCCTATTCTCTGTCTCTGCTCTCGCTCTCGCCGTCGATCTCTCGCTCATTTTCATTTCTATGTTTCAATAGTGGCAACAAAAAATAACCAATTAAACATGTCCTGGTTTCCATTACAAGAACGCCAAGAACAGAAGCAAAGTAACGGGAAAGACGACAATATCAAACAACCCTGAGTAATTGAAATCCTTGAACAATTCAACCTCAATCCGCCAATCTCCACCACCAATTCAACCTCAATTCAGTCTATTCACGAAGAAAGAAACACAGTAACAAAAGCATGTAATGTACTCCTGTCTATATGGACACCAAATAAAGTGATTGCGATTTGAACTCAAACAGAGAGAGAGAGAAAGAGAGAGCAATTTGAACTCGAAGAGAGAGAGAGAGAGAGACAGAGAGAGAAATGAGTACATGACCGGTCGAAGATGAACTTGTCATCTTCAGTCAAACCACCTTCTTAAAGATGAACTTGTCTCCTCCATCATCGCCCAGTCAACCACCTTCTTAAAGAAGTTGAATAGCAGTTCTGAAGTTCATCTTTAGTTGCCGGAATCAAGCTTCCGTTTTTTGGCTTCTCCGATGCTTTTACCTCCAGTGAAGTTTACAATAATGCAGTAAACGTATTATTTTCTCTTGGAAGTTATTACAATCAAACACTGCTCATCCATAATTTTGCACACTTCTACGTATTCTGCAACTATCACTTGCAATTGATACTGAAATGCTGAAAGTTAACAAACGAAACACCACCAACTAATGAGACTCATATTGATCTAGGCATGAACATTTGTAAAATATTATGTATTTTTCTTCAAATTAGTCATTCTTCAAAGGTTCAGTTGCACTTTAGGCATGAACTTCACAAATATTTAGACAAAGGAAGACTCATATTAATCTAGGAAAGCGATCAAATTTGAGAAGAGGTCCTATGTAAACCTGTGAATAAGCCTATAAAACCTTTCTTTAACTCTGTTGAGGGTTTACTTGTTGGGCGTGGAGATGAATCTTATTGTTTTCTTCTGTCTTCATTTTTTTTTTTTTTTGTGAAGGATGTTTATACTTTCTATGTAGAATCCACTGATTAATAAACACTGGGGATCTGGAATGCTTATCATTCAGTTTTAATGCATGTAAGAACTCTATCTTAATGTTTTAATTGTTGCTGATATGACCAAATTCACAGGTAAAAGATGCTGCTAAAATCCAGGACAAATGGTTCCTTGTAAATGTGCAATCTGCCGAGGAATTCAGCTCACAAATGGTACCCTGTCTCTCTGTCTTCTCTGATATTTTTACTTTTTGGATATGCTCAATTTTGATACCTTATGCTGGTTGTGCAGCTTAATCGTGACACCTGGGCAAATGAAGCTGTTGCTCAAACTATCAGTTCTAATTTCATCTTCTGGCAGGCATGTCATACTAATTCTAAGAACTGTTTCTTGCTCAAGTACTTCTCCATTTTTGTTGATTTTTTATAAGCAGTAACATTTGATTTCTTTCCATGTAATTTTTTAAGTAGGTAATCTGGATGACGGAGATCGGTAAAGAGAATGATAGTTCTGATACCAATTGATACAGAACCAAGAACAAGAACACAAGAACAAACTAAAGTTCACAATCTAAACTCAAATCAAAATCAATAATCCAAGTCTGCCTTCAATTACAACCTAAACAACAACTTTATATAGGCAAAACTAATAGATATAATCCTGCTCTAATTTGGATTAGACATAATCCCCAATTTAATTAGAATTCTAAAGCAACCTACTAACTACGAAACAAAAGGAAATAAAATAAATAATGTTAATTCCTATTTTTCTGCCTAGAATAATATTTTTGTGAATATCTACTTCTCTGGCCTACACCACTGGATTTGTTCAGAGGATAAAATTTTAGCATGCATCAGGCTGTCTAATTAGGTTCAATGTAGTACTGGATCATGGTTTTTCCAAATCTTAATATGAATCTGGCCTGGTGATTCACATTATCACAAAAATCATGCTAGATGTATATCATTTTTTGTATATTTTGGCCTACACAAAAAGATATTATGATCAAAATACCTCTCATCTCCATGTACCTTATGAGGGATATTTTTATCATTGGTACACCATTGTGTAATCCAAGGTATACACAAAGATGTACCAATAGTATTATTTTTATCACAAACTATTTGAAGACATTTAATTATGATTTTATTCTTAAGTTTTATCCGTTGATAGCTACACAATTATATTACCAATGTTATAAAATCCAGACCAGAATGGGAATAGAAAAGGGTCACAGGGTTGAACTGGGTTTTGCAATAACTAATTATAACCTAGACATCAAATGAATAAATTTGAAAAACAAATGATAACCCGTTTGAATGTCAGTTTGATTGGTTCAACCAGCCAGTTTTTTCCACCACCCTGATCAGCTAGCAACTGGTTACCAGTTTACTCGAAATTAAATTATGTGATCCCCAACACCCACGGAAAAACCCTTTTTTTAAAATAAAAAAAATTGCATGGCAATTTTAAAGCCCCAACCCTAATAGCGATGTGATTATGTGGTTTGCTGATCTTTGTTTCCCGTTTCAATGCATTTTATTTGGGTTTTTAGAAAGTTATTACTAGACGCAAACTTTTTTTACAAGACTTATTTTAACTACCAGAAAAATTCTCTTGAAATGGCCAGAGAAAATTTTCATCTTTTTGTCCTCAATTTAATAGATATTTTTGTCTTGTGGTTGTGCTTGTAGGTATATGATGACACACAAGAAGGCAGGGAAGGTTCGTACCTATTACAAGTTGAACTCTATTCCTCCAATTCTTGTAATTGATTCCGGTCAGAAAATGCGCTCATGGCATGATATGGTTCAACCAAAAAGTTCATTGGAGGCACGTATGAAAATTTGTGCTAATACTAATTTGATACTGTATTAATCTCTGAGGGTCGAGTAAGTAATACCTTGGGAAGAGTTTTGAGCTTAGTTTGGAAATGTCAGTGTAACTTCATCTTTAACATGCTACATTCTGTTTCTGGAAATAATTTCGTACTGCAGGATCTTTTAGCATTCATGGATAAAAGCCCAAAGGATCATGTCAGCTTATCTCATAAGCGTCCAAGAGAGAGTTCTCATACTTCACCTCTCAAAGTACAAGGTAGATCTGACTTCGGTGTATATTTCTTGTGAACATGTTATAAATTTTAAGTAAATAAATTTATACATCGCGCATTTAAGCTTTGATAATGCGTTACTATTTATGTCTTGATAGGAAGGAAACTGTGTAGCTGTCAATGTTAATGGTCGCATGACAGGAAGCTACATGCTTGTCAATGTTGATGGTCTTTGTGGAGTTTCTTACTATTTTCCTCTTATGAGCAAATTATTGGTGTGGATGAATTTTGTAGAAACAATCATATGCTAGCACAGATAGCAAACTTGATGTAGGACAGGGTTGATGGGCCTTCTTTCGTCTGATTACATGAATTAATTTATTGTGATGAGAGCCCAGAAAGGGTAAACAATGAAGTTCTAAGGGTATGAATTTATAGGAAATGATAGTTCTGCCCTGCCAATATCCTTATTCAACGTTCAGAATTGGTCGACTGTGATTTGTCGGCCTGTACTGATAGAATGATCCTGAGCACGAGAGAAAGAAAGTAATAACACAATCAATCAGACAATATGCAAGAGTTTTTTACGTGGTTCGGCCAGAATTATACCTAGTCCACGATTGTACTCTGATAATTTTGACAAAATAACAATATGCATTTTTTTCATATTTGTACAATAATTTTTTACCTCTTATTTATAGTATGGGGCATTTACAATTTACATGAAATTCAAAGTAATGGGGCCACATCGTGAGGGACAATATGTCCTTATCATCTCCATAAAATCCGAAGCAAAGATTCTGCACCATCTGGGACTTGGTTTACCACGAATAAGACAGGTGGACATTATCTCCGATTATTCGACTTTATGATTCTTTTCGCGAGATGATCAGATCGGCCAGCAAGCTAGAGACATCACTAAGAGCTTATGCTTTAACAATTACGCGATCTCCCTGAGATATCTTTGGCCTTAGGTCCATTGAGTTTCAAGAAGTTAGGCCCAATCATTGGGCTATCGCCAGCCCAAATCAATTCGGACAATAGCCCAAAGCGATTTAGAAAATGCCCGTAACAATATCCATGGGAGTCCTTGTGCTTCTTATGTAGCAATGTTAGAGACAAACTCAGGGGCTGTGAGGATCGGTATCAATCATATAAAGCAATGCCTAAACACCTTGTGGTATTATGAGGAATAGATGGGGAAACAGCTGTTAAGCAACTTGAGGCTTCTTTAATGATTGAATTGACCTTTCTTTAGAATCCTTTTCTCAATTTCTGGTGCTAACGTTCCATTCCTTTTTGTTTGCTCCGTAACTTGCTCGTAGTATTCCTAGAAGTAATTTTATTGCTCTCGCGCTTGTACTTTCTTCTGAGACAAATTTTTTAAAGGAACTCTCTATAGCTCAATATCATTCCATTCAAAGTCAGCTACATTGCTTGACTAGGAAGATTCTTTTGCATTGCAGTATGCAAGTTTCTGAGAGAAATTGCTGGACATGCTCAGGATCCATATTTATCCTTCATAATTTTTCTCACAATGACACTACCATTTCTGTTTTTCCTTAACCCTCTCCCTCGTGGTTTTGTGTCAAATCTTTAGTTGGAAATCCTTTGAGAAACATGCCTGAAGCTCTCTGTTGGAATAGGAAACACATTATTCACTGTCTGTTGTTTTATTATAGAAAGTATGTCTGAGTTCAGTTTGGAGTTTCTATGATTATGAAAACCACGATTGTGAGTTGCACTTCATTACCTGTTAGCATTTATATGATGATATTGGCATTGCCATCTTCTAATGGAACTTAGATTTGAAATTCTGGATGCTTCTGTTTCACTCTTATTTCTCTTTCCTCGACAATTATATCACGTTGACTAAGAATATGAAATGAAAATGAGTTCAGAGGTTACGGTGGCTGCTGGCGCAACTAAAGAAGAAGACGAGGAACTGTTACAAGCATTGGCAGTGTTGGGATTAATCAACAATACCTTAGGGTATATACCGATACCAATCCAATCAATAATTAAAGATAGCCAACATCGGAAGCAGAACACCCAAACCCAAAATGAGAACGAGAAACACAGAAACGAAAACAATAAAGAAGAGGATTTTATCATAGTTCACCTCAAAAGAGGTTACGTCCACGTTGAGTCCTGGTGAGAAGAGCTCACTGCACTAAATAGTGAATCAAAGATTACACCCTCACAAAATCGACACAAAATCTCTGTACAACAATGGTTCGAGAAAATGCTCAATAATCACACAATACAAATTAAATGCAAACCTATCAAATCATATAACTAACAAAGCTTTACAAACATTTACAGAGAATGAAAATACGAGCAAATCAGAAAACCCTAGCCCGAAGACGAAAGCTCTTGCACTCTGCCCGATCCTTTTTCCCTCTTTCTTTTTGTTTCTTCTCGTTTCAATCGCCTCTCTCGTCTGACCGGATCACATCTCATAAAGCATGGATGAAGGGTTGAGATCATGATTATTCCAACAAAAATGGCAAACGGGCAAGGGAATTTGATCGGGTGAGATAAAGGCAATCGGGCACCATCAGAAAGCAGTTGATGGTTGCCACATGTTGCCATCCAGCAGCTACCAAATGGCAGTCTACAGTTGCTGCACATGGCCCTCCAACCAGCTTATCCCAACGACACCGTTTAGAGCTTCATAGCCAACAATCTCCACCTTGAAGCAACAAACAGCAGGTGAACCAGAAATTCTTACGAAGTGCAGCATGCTACAATCCTCACCTTCATAGCTCTGGTTGATTAGATCAACCAATTCCCACATGCAGCAAGTCGAAGCAGTGCTTGAACTTAGTTGTAGTTAGAACTTTTGTTCCCATGTCAGCTGGGTTATCTTCTGTAGGCACCTTCAAAATACTCACAGTGCCATTAGCTATTAAATCTCTAACATAGTGATACTTACGTCCACATGCTTGGTTCGTTCATAATATACCGGGTTTTTGGACAAGTGAATGGCGCTTTGACTGTCTGAGAACACCACCACTTTGCTTTTGAGCAAGTGGATCTCCTTGATTAAGCCTTGAAGCCATATGGCCTCTTTCAAGGCATCAGTCACAGCAACATATTCAGCTTTGGTGGTAGACAAAGCCACCAAAGGCTAAAATTGAGATTTCCAATTGATACAATTTCCACCCAAGGTGAAAAAATATGCAGTTGTTAACTTCCTTGAGTCCTTATCACCTGCAAAGTCAGAGTCTACATATCCCACAAGATCAAGAGTATCAAATCTCCTTTTATAACACAGGCCAATGTCTACAAATCCATTAATATACCTTAATATGTATTTTAATGCATCCCAATGTGGTTTCCCCGAATTTGACATATATCTACTAAGCAGAGATATTGAATATGCAAGATCTAGCTTAGTACTAATCATTGAATACATAACAGTTCTGATTGCATTGGCATAAATGATATTTTCCATTTTAACTAATTCTGAATTAGAAGTGGGGCATTGAGATTTAGATAGAACAAAGTGACTAGCTAAGGAAACTCCTACAGTTTTACAGTTATGCATACCAAATCTTTGAACAACTTTAATAAGATAGTCATGTTGATGAATTTTCAAGATTGATTTACTTCTTTGTCTCTCTATTGTCATTCCTAGAATTTTCCTAGCAAGTCCTAGGTCATTCATATCAAAATTAGTGTTTAACATTGACTTTAATTCACTAATTTTTTCCTTAGACTTACTAATTATTAGGATATCATTTACATACAGCAGTAGATAAACAAGAATATCAGAGAGAATGAAGTAAAAGCAGTTATCATATTAACTTCTTACAAAACCAATCCCTAGAATAAAACTATCAAACTTTTTATACCATTATCTTGGGGATTGTTTTAAGCCATACAAAGATTTTTTTAATAAACATACATGTTCAAGATGAGTATGATTAATATAACTAGTTGACTGAACCATATAAATACATTCATCAAGGTCACCATGCAGGAAAGTTGTTTTAACATCTAACTGTTCTAATTCTAAATCAAATTGAATAACAACAACAAGCATCATGCGAATGGTCTTAAATTTGACTATTGGTGAGAAAATTTCTTTGTAGTCTATACCCTCCCTTTGAGTAAAACTCTTAGCAACTAATCTAGCTTTGTATATAGGTGTGTCAGTGGAACACATACCTTCTTTTAACTTGAACAGCCATTTGCACTGAATCAATTTCTGTTTCTGTGATCTCAGGACTAATTCACAGGTACCATTTACCTTGAGGGAGTTCATTTCCTCATCCATGGCTTGACGCCATTTAACAGTCTTTGGAGTTGACAACCTTCTCATAAGAGGTTGGCTCACTGCTCCTCAACTCTTTTCCAGCAATTAAAACACAGTACACTAAGTCTGAGTAAGTATACCTTACAGGGGGCCTTATAACCCTCCTGCTTCTATCACGGGCTATTTGGTAGTCACTGAAATCTTAGGGTGAGCTATGATACTCCACCTCAATCTCAACTTCATCTTTTTGTTCCTTTTGATCATCATCATGATCGGAGGTGTTTTCTTAATGAGACATAGGCAAGGTAACATTCGATTGATTAGGTTTAGATGAGGCTGGAGTAGCTGGCAGGTCATTACTTCCTACTGGTTGCCCTACCTCAATTTGTGGTTCTCCTAACACAGCAAAATCTTGATGATTTTGCTGAGTGCTTGTTTCTTTTAGGTTGATGGTCTTACAAGGGAAAACATTTTCATTAAAGATAACATCTCTACTGATTATGATTTTGACTCTACCAGATTCCCTATCGCATAACCTATATCCCTTGGTCCCTTCTTAATAACCAACAAAAACACATTTGATGGACCTAGGTTCAAGCTTGCCTTCAAACTGATGAGCATAGGCTTCACAGCCAAATACTCTTAGATAATTTAAATTTTAACTTCCGACCAGTCTAATTTTCCTCAAGGCATTTAAAATTTAAAGCAGTAGAAGAACTTCTATTTACTAAATGTGCTCCAGTTGAAAGAGTCTCCCCCCAAAATGACTTCACATGTTAGAAATGAATAATAGGCACCTAACTTTTTCAAGTAGAATTATGTTCATTCATTCAGCTACCCTATTTTGTTAGGAAGTGTTCTTAACTATTTTGTGTCTAAGTATACCTTGATCATTACAGAAAGTATCAAAGGTTCTACTGCAGAACTCAAGACCATTGTCAATTCTAAGTGTTTTGATTTTCCTATCTATTTGGTGTTTTACCATTGTTTTTCAGGTTTTAAACTTTTCTAGAGTCCGATCTTTTGATTTTAAAAGAAACACTCAGACCTTTCGAGTGAAATCATCCATAATAGATAGGAAATACATGTTACCACCAAGAGTGGGAACCTGAGAAAACCCCCATAGGTCAGCATGAAGTATTCTAGGCATGCATTCGCCAGGTGAGTTCCCTTATAGAAACTCAGCCTGTGTTGCTTGCCCAGAACATATGATTCACAAAAGTCGAGGGACCCAACAGGCACTAATCCAAGGTAACATTGGTTTGACAATACCTGAAAACCTTTCAAGCTTATATGGCCAAGCTTCAGGTGCCATAGTTCTGTCTTATCAGTATTAGCTATGCAAGCAGAATGCATGTTAACAGAGGGAGAATAACAACCATTCAAAATGTACAAGCCATTTTTCTTAGTACCAGACAAGATAAGATTATCGTCCTTAAGAACATGCAATAAATCGTTTTCTGCTTTGTATGAAAAACCTAACTCATCAAGTGTGCCAAGAGATATTATATTTCTTTTTAAGCCTGATACATACCTTACATCAATTAGAATTTTGATTTTGTTGTCATGCAATTTTAAAGATATATGACAATTCCTTGAACACTACATGATTGGTTATTACCCATGTAAACAGTACCAGTTTCCCTTTGGTTAAAATTTTGAAACCATTCTCTATTATGGCACATATGAAAAGAGCAACCAGAATCCATTACCCATTCATTTTCAGCAAATAAACAAGAGACAATAAGAACTTCAGCTAAACAGTTAGAGTTACCTGCATTTCTATTTGTATTTCCCCATGTTTTTGTTTCCTAATGAAATCATAGCAATACTTGTTAATATAACCCTCATTCCCACAGTGATAACACTTCCATTTTAGTTTACCCTTTTTGTCTTTCTTTTTACCCTTGTGCCCTAATCCTCCAGATTGATCTGTATTACCTATATTGTGCCTTTTCTCATTTTTTTCCTTTTATAAACAGGTTATGTCCAGAATTCTTAGATGTACTGAGTTCTAATTCCCTAGCCTTTATACCAGATATTACAAGGTCTAGACTAGGTAGAATGTCAGTGTATCGAAGAGCATGTTTAACAATATCATAGTCATCAGGTAATGAATTTAAAAGAATCATGGCTTCACTAGCATCACCTAATGCTTGAGCAGTTCCTCTTAAAAATAATACAAATCTAGTAAATTCATCTATGTTTTCATTCATAGACTTAGAGGAGTTCATCTTAAAATTAAACAACATGACTTTTAAATACACTAAATTAGGTGCAGACATTACAAAGTATAATGAATCTAATTTATTCCATAAATCAATAGGAGTAGACATACCATCTACATTGTGTATGACAGTGTCACTAAGGTGAAAGAGAATGAGGTTGAATCCCTCTTCTCTTACCTCCTCTGTTCTTTCAAGTTAATCAGGTGACCATTTTCGGTTATCAGCTTCTAGTGTTATCAACACCTTATGATGAGAGAGAAGAACTCTCATTTTCTTTTTCCAACTTCTGAAATCTCCCTTGCTATCAAATATACTGATTTCAAATCGAGTAGAAGACATCTTCGCCTTGCACGAAGGTAACCTAGGTGGCTCTAGACACTGATGAGAACCAACACAACAAACACCCGCTGACAATGACTTTCAGAGAAACCCTAGACCACCTACAAATAGATGACAACCCCAAAAATGAAAAATAACATATTGAACTTACAAACCCTAAGAGCTAATCTGAAACACGGCTCTGATACCACTGTTGGGATTAATCAACAATACCTTAGGTTATTTATCGATACCAATCCAATCAATAATAAAAGATAGCCAAAATCGGAAGCAGAACACCCAAACCCAAAATGAGAACGAGAAACACAGAAACGAAAACAATAAAAAATATGAGGATTTTACCGTAGTTCACCTCAAAAGAGGCTACGTCCACGTTGAGCCCTGGTAAGAAGAGCTCACTACACAAAGTAGTGAATCAAAGATTACACCCTCACAAAACCCTCACAAACTTTCTGTACAATAATGGTTCGAGAACTAAAAAATGCCCAATAATCACACAATACAGATTAAAGGCAAACTTATCGAACCATATAACTAACAAAGCTTTACAAACATTTATAGAGAACGAAAATAAAAGCAAACTAGAAAACCCTAGCCCAAAGATGAAGGCTCTCGCACTCTGCCCGATCTTTTTTCCCTCTTTCTTTTTATTTCTTCTCGTTTCAATAGCCTCTCTCATCTGACCGGATCACATCCCGAGGGGCGGGATTAAAAACAATGATGGATGGGTAAGATTAGGTCTCATAAAGCATGAATGAAGGGCTGAGATCCAATCGTGCAAGCACGATGATCATTCCAACAGAAATGACAGACGGGCAAAGGAATTTGATCAGGTGAGATAAAGGCAATCAAGCACCATCAGAAAGCAACTGATGGTTGCCACGTGCTACCATCCAACAACTGCCAAATGGCAGTCTGCGGTTGCTGCACGTGGCCCTCAAACCAGCTTATCCCAACGACACCGTTTGGAGCTTCATAGCCAACAAGCAGCTTCAGTGGAAAGCATCAAAAAGAATAGTAGAGTGGTGTCAAATGTCAACGAGACAAATAATACTAGCAAAGAAACAAAGACATGCTTGATAAAGAAGACTTCATATCCACCTCTTCCTAAAGAACCCAATGGTGACAAAAACGCGCTTTGTAGGGTTGGCATTCATCTTCCTAATAGCCGCAGGCTACAAAGGAACTTCCTTCGAACTGATCCTATACAGGTAAAGTTCTCTCTCATAAGTCATGCCTTTCATCATTTAGTTGAAGGAATAGGAGAGGTTGCGTTGCGAGCATCCATGACTAAGAAAGATGTGGGCTGGCAAGACTTTATACGTTGCTCAAAAATCTTAACCGTCTGATGTCTATTCATGAATCATTATCCTTCAGCCCGTGCCAACCCAAACCAAAACATTATATATACACACACAGCCCCTCAAATTGAAGCTTCAACCCTCCCTTTGGATCCCCCCTTAGATCTGCCCCTGAATTTGCTCACTATCTATACTTTGGTCATTCTATTACTCTGAACTGGAGGAAGCCGAGGCATGACCATTTCGGTTGGCACAGGCTTATCCCCGGAGCTTCAAAGTTTCTTAATTATGACACCAAACAAACATTTGGCGAGTCGAGGCTTGCTCGCCAATACAATGAGTTTGCCCCCCTTAGATCTGCCCCTGAGTTTGCTCACTATCTATACCTTTGTTGTTATCCAGCTACTCTGGTCATCCTACTACTCTAAACTGAAGGAAGTCGAGGCATGACCATTTCAGTTGGCACAGGTTTATCCCCAGAGCTTCAAAGTTTCTGATTACGACACCAAACAAACATTTGGCGAGTCAAGGCTTGCTCGCCAATACAATGATCTCAGTCACTTGGGAGTGAGTGTGACAACACATATATATAATTGTTGGTGCTGGATGCCATTCCAGGAATGTCTATTATGTGGTGCAGTCTTGCATTTCGAAGAATTTTGGTGATAAAAGAGCCGAATTTCCTTGTTTTTCATTTTTGCTTCTAAACCAAAATTGTGTTGGAGCAATGGGTATTCGGAGAAGTTTTATGATATTTTTATTATAATTTCTGGACATATTCCATGCCCGGGCATGATATTCTCTTCATCAATGTTATACATATTTTTATATTTTCTTTTTGTTGCCGGCAGATATACAAGTGATAGCATGGTGCTAGTAAAACAAATAGTACAATGCCCGAAAGAAAGAAAAAAGAAAAAAGGGACATTTTGATAGATATTGATAAAAAATACATGACAAGGTGCAATGGGGGTGTTTTTAACTTAAATAAAAGCATGCGTTTAATGGCTAAGAAATTGAGATATTAGTGAAAATACCATAATAAAAGCAAAATATAAGTTTAGGGGAACCATCATTAATATCTACTCTTCTAGTTTACAATTTAAAAAAAAATGAAAGAAATAATATTATTTAAAAATAAAATATACAAAAATTCTTTTTTTCTTATTTTCAAAAATAAAAACAAGTAGCTGATAAGTTTTAAGAAATAAAAATATTCTTTAAAAAAAGATGTTTTCACATTTTATTTCTCTACCACACTCATTACGTATTATCAAAGATAATTAGTAAAATTCTCTATCATATTCTCTATCATCAAGAAAATTCTTAAATTTCTCAACGCCACTTCAAATATGTTTTACTTTTTTTCATCTTAATTAATACCTAAACATCAAAAATTACAGATAAAAACTAAAATCTAAAATGAAAAACTTTGAAATGAATTTAAAAAATTTTATTTCTTCCAACTTTTCTGTTCTACAGTCTTTTAGAGTAAAATCTATTAATTGAACTACCAAATATAATGGCTCAAAATTAAAACCCAAGAGATAATGGCTCAAATATAATGGATCCACGGACCGCGTTCAAGACATGATAATAATGTAATTCCAACAAAATTATCAGAAGTATGATTGTCATATAATTGGAGGAATGAAGACTGAATTTTCAAACTATTATTGTTCCACCTCCTGAGAGTATATAACTGGGCGCACAGTTGTTCAAGACACTTGCTCTTGCAACTTTAAAGTTATTATTTTCATTCTTACAAGAGAGAAAGAGAGATTGTAATCTTCGTTCTTGCAAGAGAGAGAGAATGGAACCTAAAATCATAAACACAGTTGTGGCCATCGACTCGAGCCCCACAGAATCTTCAGAAGAATGGGTTGATGCAATGCAAGAGTTGCCTGACCACAACAAGTTTCTACCTCCATTTGAATTTGCCATAAATCATGAGTTCATTTACATTTATTTTCATTATTTTTGATAAATTATTCATTATTTTCTTTTATGTATGACAGAAACTGTAATCATACGATGGTTCAAAAAAATTTCAAAGATTGCATTTGCGACAAGGATGTTGACGACCTATCTGAATGCTATTCCCTCCAACTATCATTGGGCTTCTTAGTTTGGTTGGGTAGGCTTTTTTATCAACACTACATACGTTCTCTTGGATGGGTATAAAAGCTTGGTGACAGCTGATTTCTTTGTTATTTTTACAAATTTTGTTTTTAATGATACCATTCAATTCAAATAAATGTAGCTCACTTACGTCAAAAAATAATAAGGGAGAGTCTACTTCAAGAGAAACTAATGTGATTAAGAAAAATTACCCCTCGAGAGAAACTTTTGTTAGAAATTCTAGTACTGCACCCTAACTAAAGGTCCACCCAAGTACCATCTGAAAAAATAACTGATAGACCACTATTGCCGGGCTAAAAATCAATTTCCTACAGAGGTGTATAGCACAAATGAATATACTTGCCAGGCAATAGTGGTCTATCAGTTATTCTTTCGAATGGTTCTTGGGCGAACTTTTAGTTGGGGTGCACTACTAGAATTTCTAACAAAAGTTTCTCTCGAAGCATAATTTTTCTTAATCACATTAGTTTCTCTTAAAGTAGACTCTCCCTTATTATCTACTGATGTGAGCAAGCTACATTTATTTGAATTGAATGATATCACTAAAAACAAAATTTGTAAAAATAGCAATAGAAATCAAGTGTCACCAAGCTTTCATACCCATCCAAGAGAACGAATGTAGTGTTGATAAAAAAGTCTACCCAATCAAACCAAGAAGCTCAATGATAGTTAGGGGGAATAGCATTCAGATAGGTCGTCAGCATCCCTATCGCAAATGCAATCTTTGAAATTTTTTTGAACCATCGTATGATTGCAGTTCTTGCCGTAAATAAAAGAAAATAATGAATAATTTATCAAAAATAATGAAAATAAATATAAATGAACTCACAATTTATGGCGAATTCAAATGGAGGTAGAAATTTGTTGTCATCCGGCAACTCTTACACTACATCAACCCATTTTTCTGAAGATTCTGTGGGGCTCAAGTCAATGGTCACAACTGTGTTTATGATTTCGGGTTCCATTCTCTCTCTCTTGCAAGAACAAAGATAACAATCTCTCTCTCTCTCTTGCAAGAACGAAAATAACAACATGAAAGTTGCAAGAGCAAGTGTCTTGAACAACTGTGCGTCCAGTTGTATACTCTCAAGAGGTGAAACAATAACAGTTTGAAAATTTTGTTTTCATTCCTCCAATTATATGACAATCCTACCCCTAATAATTTTGCTGAAATTACATTATTGATATATCTCAAACACAATCCGTGGATCCATTATATTTGAGCCATTATCTCTTGGGTTTTAATTTTGAACCATTATATTTGGTAGTTCAATTAATAGATTTTACTTTAAAAGACTGTAGAACAAAAAAGTTGGAAGAAATAAAAATCTTTAAATTCATTTCAGAGTTTTTAATTTTTTTTTATTTTAGCTTTCATTTTTTATCTGTAATTTTTTATGTTTAGGTATTAATTAAGATAAAAAGTAAACATGTTTTGAAGTGGCGTTGAAAAATTTAAGAATTTTCTTGATGATAAAGAATATGCTAGAAAATTTTACTAATTATCTTTAATAATACGTAATGAGTATGGTAGAGAAAAAAAATAAAATGTGAAAACATCTTTTTTTAAAAGAATATTTTTCTTTTTATTTCTTAAAACTTATTAGCTGCTTGTTTTTATTTTTAAAAATTTTGAAAATAAGAAAAAAAAAACTTTTGTATATTTTATTTTTAAATAATATTATTTCTTTCAATTTTTTGAAATTGTAAACTAGAAGAGTAGATATTAATGATGGTTCCCCTAAACTTATATTTTGCTTTTATTATGGTATTTTCACTAATATCCCCATTTCCTAGCCATTAAATGCATGCTTTTATTTAAATTAAAAACACCCCTGTTTCACTAATTGTTAGATTGCAAGAAGTATCTAAATTGACTTTTATCATTACAGGACTGTAATTTAATTATTATGGTACGTTATCATGTACATCGAATATAATATGATCTTTCACTACCTAATCATGACCCTTAAAACCAAATGTGAGACATGTTCCATAAGTCTTTTCCTATGAGTTATCTCATTCATGCTGAAGCATAAAATAAGAGTAGGCATGATGGGTATTGCTCCCACCAATTCATGTTGCTAGGAGACATACTTTGGCATCATATACACGAAGTGGCCACAATCAAATGCCTCTTGCTAGAAGCAAAAGACATCTTGCACCAAACAATGGACTTTGAAACATCCATAGAAAAAGTCTCGACATTTGCAGGTTTCTGTTAGAAAGTTCCCATGGAAGAAAAGATGAGCAAACGAACAGGAAGAAAAATTAAAAATTTCAGTACAAAATTGTGATGTTAAATGCCTATTGTGACACAATCAGATGCTCAACCTAAGCATGTAAAAAGATACAATACAACATGGAAATGATGACAAGATAAAATTCCATGTTAAATAAATGCATGTGGATATATTCACTAATCAGAAAAAATAAAAAGGTATATTAAGTGGACAACTGTCACATTAGAGTTTTTGAGGAATCATTTGGTGATTAAATAAAACACGTGCTAAAATAATTTATTGAACAAGCAAGAAAGCATAAACTTCCATTTAACAATTTAAACCCCTTTAATTTTTCTTTGCTCAAAAGTGTGTTACACCAGAAAATTGCTGCCAGACAGTGAATGATTATGACCGCAAAGGCCAGATCACCATTGCATTGAGCAACAAAACAATAGGTCTAACTCCAAGCACCTCTGGTGAGAGAATGGAGGCAAGCAGCTTGTGCGTCACTAAAACCATTTCCATTGACTGAAGACCAGTTCTGCTGTAAACATTCCTTCCATTTTTAAAAGCACAATTTCTTTTTTATGACTACTAATTGAAAGTCATTATGACTAAGAAATGCAGGGAAAATGTGTGCAGAATGCATCCAGAAGAATAATATACAAAAACTAAGCATGGATTGGCTGCACATGGTGCACATATAAAGCGTACCGCGTACGTGCCTAACAAGTGTAAACTACATCCCCCAGGAGATTTTGACGCAGGACAGTAAGAAAATTGCAGAAAATCAGAGACAAAGGGAAGAAATTATGGGAAGAAGAGAAGGATAAGCCAGAAAAAAGACACACACACACATATATACACACACACACCAGTAGTAAGGTGATGCAGGAACAGAGAAGAAGAAGAAGATCGTTGACGGCTAGAGCGAGAGACAGAGAGCGACACAAACAAGAAGAAAAGTATCATCAAACACTTTTGTTCGGAAGTTGTTGAGCAAACTAAAGAAAAATTCTGTAACACACTTTTGAACAAAGAAAAATTAAAGGGGTTTAAATTGTTAATGGAAGTTTATGCTTTCTTGCTTGTTCAATAAATTATATTTAGCACGTGTTTTATTTAATTACCAAATGATTCCTCAAAAACTTGTGACAGTTATCTACTTAATATACTTTTTTATTTTTTCTGATTAGTGAATATATCCACATACATTTATTAACATGGAATTTTATCTTGTGGCCACTTCGTGTATATGATGCCAAAGTATGCCTCCTAGCAACATGAATTGGTGGGAGCAATACCCATCATGCCTTCTCTTATTTTATGCTTCAGCATGAATGGGATAACTTCTAGGAAAAGATCACCTTATGGAACATGTCCCACATTTGGTTTTAAGGGTTATGATTAGGTAGTGAAAGATCATATTATATTCAATGTACATGATAACGTATCATAATAATTAAATTATCGCCCTATAACGATAAAAGTCAATCGTGATATTTCTTACAATCCAATGATTAGTCCAAATTCAGATAAACTTTGGAAGTGAATCTCAGTCAAATTAGGTAAACCAATTTTGAGTAGGATTGGTTTGCCATTGGGTCTATAGAAGAGCTACATTGTGGATTGAGCTAGGTCTAGATGCAAATCGAGGTCCCTTTGGTGTACATGTGTCACATGTATAATTTTCGGATATATCAAAGATGATGTGCAAATCTAACCACCAAATATATTATGAAGGAGAAAATGTACCAGATGGCGAAATGCTTTTAACTTTCGGATAATCAACTTGAGACAATGCAAAAGATAATGGTGAGACTGCCCTGTGACTAGCTAGGAAATCCACTCCAATGCCAAAGAAATAGTACAAGAGCAAGAGAGCTAAAGATCGTTATTGAGAATGCTTATCTCGAAGGAGAGATTATCTTTGTAGTAGTTTAGAGATAATCATTTGCGTAGGATTAGGTTTTCTTGTGATCGGTGTCTAAGAGTAGTTCATTCTAGATGAACTTGAACAAATTAGTATTATTTCTGAAGTTTGCCTTCCTAATATTTAGGAGGAGGGGTATTTCCTGAGTTTATCAAGATTATGACTAATCGCTAGATTGTAGAAAGTAATCATGATTTATTTTTATCCCTTAACTCTAAGAGAGAATCCCAATCAAATTAGGTAAACCAATCTTGAGCAGGATTGGTTTGCCCTTGGGTCAGTAGAAGAACTATGAAAAAATTATATATATAAGCTGGAGATGATGCTCTAAGAAATTTGTTTATGCATGACTAATTTGAAGAAAAATACATAATATTTTACAAATGTTGAATTATTAAAAATAAAAGTTGTTTTGGAAGCACCATAGAGAAAACTATACAAGTCTACCATATTCTAGAACATGTGTACCAAAGTATTAAAAAGCTCCATTCCTGTTCCATGCATATTGAAATGCATTCTGGGTAACATGTAATATATTACTAACTAGGAAAATTGGGTTCAATTACTAATATGGGTCGTTTGACTTCATGTCTTCATAATAGCGTGCAAGACCTGAAATCATGTATAATCTTAAAAAATGCATATGAAAAATAATAAAAGTATTTTGAAGGCATATTCCTGAAACCTGCTTGTCAAGATCATACTAAAGCATATGCTAGTAGATAAATAACTATAAATACCAAGAACAGTGCCCATTCAATCACTTATTAAACATTGAAACTGAAAGTAGCTCAGTTTGGAAACAGGAAACTAAACAAAGTTTTCATTCAACAAAGCCAATTACCTTTTCAAAGGGCCCATTGTGCATCAAAGCAAATGGAGGATGGTATAAAGAAGCAAGACTATCATGAGAATTATCATCTGTAGAGGTGGCAGCTTGGTCTGATTCCCAAATCCCAGGATGTCTCATTTCCTCGTTAAAATTGCGGAAGGGAACCCACTACAGGAGCTTCGGTTGATGGGTATCCCATTCTTGATCTAAAATGAAACAGAGAAACAAACATATGTAAGCAATATATTGGACCAAGAAGTCTAATACAAGATAGACAGGTAGAACAAAAATAAAATAAGCCAATGCAAAAAGAAAAAGCTTTTATTTTAGTTAAACTTAGCCCAACAGAACCATATTCTTAAACGCACAAATGTGCACATTCCTCCAATCACATTAATCATATTCTTAAGGAGCAAAATGAATACGGATTGCCTTTCATTTGGCTGTTTGTAAACCACAGGAGGAGCAATATGAATATATTTCATTTCACAGAACATAAATCAAGATACCAAATTGTAATCAAATTAATGAACAATCTGATAACAATCTGTTGAATGAAAGTATAATATCTAAGCTCTCCAGGCCATGTTAAATAAAATGAAAAATATGTCAAGAGGTTACCTAGAAACAATGCATTGTAAGCAGCTGTATTTTAGGAGTACATATACATGCATTGTAAGCAGCTGTATTTCAAGTTACAATTATCCAAGCAAATGAATAAAAGCTAAAATCTAACTTTCAAATTTCGAATAAGACCTAAATTCTAATGTCAAATTAAACTTTATAAAATCCAATTTCTAACCAGTCCCTTCTAAGGAAGTGCAAGGACTTTCTGTTCCTGCAAATACTCGGCTATTTCTTTCTCTACAAAATACTCCAAGAAACACAGTGGAAAAATGTTCCGTATCCATTTGACACAACTCCTTGGGCAATTGTCGATCAAGGATGTAGAAGGTCAATCATTGGGGCTTCCGGGACACCGTGGACTTTGAGTAAATTGAAAATATGATTCCAGAAATGTCAAGCAGTGTAGCAATGCAAGGTATGCGATCTACTGATTCCTTGTTTTTGCACAAAAGCACAGATTTACTTATCAATATCTTCTCCTCCTCAGCTTATCAATAGTAAGAAACGCATTCCTGACCTCCCCAGTGTTCTATAGGTAGCCTGCCTCCCCTCAATTACATAGTGTCACAAAAAAGAGACTGAACAAATAAGATCCCATTTTTTGTGGCAGCTATACCAACTTTTGTTTGCCTTTTGTAGGACTGTGTGGATACTGAAGCATCTTAAAAAAATAAATAAATAAACAATCTTGGACCCTTGTCAATAAACCCCTAGGTAAAAGGGTGGTAGGCTGCAAATGGTTGTATAAGATCAAGGAAGGAGTAGGAAATGAATCAAAACCTAGGTATAAGGCTAGGTTAGTAGCAAGAGGATTCACCCAAGTGGAAGGAGTGGATTTTAATGAAGTGTTCTCCCCTGTGGTAAGACACACTTCTATAAGGATTTTACTTGCTATGACTGCCCATTTAGATCTAAACCTAGAGCAGATTGATGTGACCACTACTTTCCTCCATGGTGAATTAGAAGAATATATTCTAATGGATCAGCCAAGAGGTTTTGAGGTTAGGGGAAAGGAAAAGCAAGTTTGCTTGTTGAAAAAATCCATATATAGACTTAAGCAATTCCCTAGACAGTGATACAAGAAATCTGACACATTCATGTTGTGTCAAGGGTTCAAGAGGAGTAACTTTGATAGCTGTGTTTATTTTAGGCATGTTTCTTCTAAGATTTCCATATATCTCCTTCTTTATGTGGATGACATGTTGATTTCCAGTGAATCACATGTGGAAATCCAAAGTTTAAAGTTGAAATTAAATTCAGTCTTTGAAATGAAGGAATTAGGAGAGGCTAGGAAGATCTTAGGTATTGAAATATCTAGAAATAGATAACTTAGGAAGGTCCAGCTATCTCAAAAGTCCTATCTTGAGAAGGTCATTAGGAAGTTTCATATGCTTGAGGCAAAGGAAGTCAATGTTCCTTTTGCTCGGAATTTTAAGTTGTCCCACATTCAATCACCGAGTGATGAAGAGAGCATGAGAGAGATGAAGAAGATTCCTTGCTCAAGTTTTGTAGGTAGTCTTATGTACTGTATGGTGTGTACAAGGCCAGATTTAGCCCATGCTATGAGTGTGGCTAGTAGGTTTATAGCTAATCCGAGAAAAGACCATTAGACAACCGTTAAATGGATATTTAGGTACTTAAAAGGAACAATTAATATGGCTCTAGTTTATGGTGGAGCTAGTTTAGATGTAGAGCCTTATATTCTAGGATTCATTGACGCTAATTATACAACGGATATAGATAAGAGGAGATCTTCTACAGGATATGTGTTTAAGCTATGAAATTCAAGAAAAGCAATTTATAATCTGTAGTGGCTCTCTCCACCACTAAGGTTGAGTATATAATTGTTACTGAAGCTATAAAAAAAGCCTTATGGTTGAAGGGTATAGTAGGTGAACTCCTAGGGAAAAATATTAAGGCTACTCTAATGTGTGATAGCCAAAGTGCTATTCATTGAGCTAAGAATCAAAATCACCACGAGAGAACTAAGCATGTTGATGTGAGGTATCATTTTATTAGGGAGATACTTGAGAGAAAGGAAGTAGACCTAATAAAAGTGGCTGGTGAGGATAATGCGGCCGATATATTCACTAAGGCAGTGCCTATAGCTAAATTACACCATTGTTTAAGACTCTTGCAGATTATACTATGTAAATGATCAGTTTTATGCAGGTCCAGATGATGAGTAGCTTGATGCAGGTTAAACTATGTAAATGATCAGTTTTATGCACGTCCAGATGATGAGCAGCTTGATGAAGGCAAGTTTCAGGCAGAAACTCAAAGCAAAATGGTAGAAAATTGTTATTCAAGTTTTGCATTGAGTGGCTGGATATTCTAGAAGGACTCGTATATATTAATATTTGGCAGTGGCAAATTAGGAAATAAAGGGCTAAATTTAAGCAAGGGGTAGATAAGGTATTCTTCTGGGTATTCCCTCATTGTAACTCATGCCTCTTATGCTTATAAATAAAAGACATGTGATAGTCTGTCAAGGGCCTAACATATTGATCATACTCATTGAATGTGAGAGTTGTATTGCTAGAGAAAAGATAGAAGAGATATCTTTGTAATCTTGCAGTGAGGATTGTGGGGTGTGCGAGTGATTTCTATGTACTGATTTCATCAAATTTCTGGTGGGTTGCTCTCTTTGAAGGCTGGATGTAGGACTGGTTTTAACCAGTTCGAACTAGGATAAATCTTGGTGTATTGTGTAGTTTGAGTGCTCTAACTCTATACTTTGTCAATTCTTTAATTTCTACTTCTATTGTATATTGTTGAATCGGTGAGAGAGTGCTTAAAGAGTGGTCAGATTTGTTGGTTTATTGGGTGAATTTTTGGACCGACAGTGCTCCCAATTGTAACAACCTTGTTTGACCTAACAGAATTAATTTTTTTGATTTGACAAATGTATGATCAATCATAGCATTACGACCAATTTAAGGTTTATGGAGTGTAAATTTGAACGAAATTGTTATTTTGATATTTTATATAATATTTGGATAATATGTGTGAGGTTTACTTAAGTATTAGTAAAGTGTTAAAATTTCATATTCAAATAGCATTTTTGAAATTCAATTATCTTATTAAATTATTTGATTATTTATAATAGATACTCTTTAGGAGTTATCATTCACATTTTCTAAATCAAATAGAATTATAAAAGTAATCAATTGTATTATTATATCATTTGATTATCCCATCAGATTAACACAATTATATTTGATATTAGATTGGATTTGATTATTTCATTTTGATTATTTGATTAACACAAGTGAAGCAAGCTAAGTTCAGCCTAGCACGCACATTGTAGAGCCTAAACAAGAAATTATTAGCCTGATCCAAATCAACAAGGTGGTTGGATTGGATGTTCTTTTAATGGGAAGCATGTAAGTAAATATTCCACACAAGTGCAACCATTAATGTCAATGTTCGGGTAGAATTGAATTCCAAAACATGCCTCTCGCGATGTCCTTTCTAGTGTAACTTTGTCCATGGATGTGCAAAATTTTTGTTTAACCAAAATAACTTAATTGAATCGATTGAAATTATCAGTTTAATTCGGTTATAAATTTTGGAAACTTCAATTATTTATATTCGGTTTAGTTTTTGTGTTGAAAAAAATTAAAATAACCAAACAGACTGAACTGAAGAAACGACGTCGTTTTTTACCAAACTAAAGAAGAAAAGAAAAAGTGAAGAACATAACAAAAGAAGTAGAACCAAACTGAACTGCTTAGTGCTCCCTTCACATTCAGCCCTTCCTTTCCTCAGCTCAGACTGCTCCCATCGACCATTGCCATCTCAACCAAGACCACACGAGCATGTCCTCTTTGTTCTCTTCAACCGTCATCATCATCGTCACCTTCCTTTTCACTTTCGGCCCTTCCTCTCCTCATACTGCTCCCGCTGGCCGTTGCCGTCTAAACCGAGACCCACACATCCTCTTTGCTCCCATTGATCATCACCTTCCCCTTCACCTTTCGCCATCCACCTTTGTCTTCTGCAAGTCATGATCAACTGAACCTTTAAACCCCTCCCCTTCTTGGACTGATGACTCACAATTCCAACTGACTGCTTTTCGCCTTCGCCTCTATCTTTGACTCTTTAGCCTTCTACCTTTCGATTCCGACCGCCAACCCCAACTGTTCCCCTTCCTCTTTGCTCCCCCCTTCATTTGCCTCTATCTTTGAGATTTTGACCATCCAGTTTTTTTATTTTTCAATTTGTTTAGTTTATTGGTTTGTTCGGCTTTTGTCCTTCTTTTTTTTTTTTTTTTTTTTGCATTTTTTGGTTATTCAGGTTAGTTCATTTTTTTTTGTACTTTTTTTTATTATTTCGATTTTTGATTTGCTTAGTTTTTTAGCCCACTTCATTTTTTTTTACTATTACATTTCGATCGGTTCGATAACCGAACTAACCGTTTGCACACGCCTACATGCATATATTCCTCATTCTATATGTTGATAACCCCCTCTCTCTTAGTCTCTGTCTCTATCCATATACTCTTGTTTTTTACTGTAAATAATATTAAACATACACAAGGAAATAATATACTATTTATATATCTTAATAACTTCACTATCAGATTTGCACTACGAGTTTGTAGATGTTCCAAAATAAAAAATCTTCAATGCTTACGGTATATGGTTATTATTAGAACAACCACAAACACCTGCGGTATAAACTTCATAAAACCCAGCTCATGGATAATATATTAAAAGCAACTTGTATTTTCAACTGTATCTAAATTTGTAGGAGGGGTACCTATTTATGGATAACTAATGGTATAGATAATCGGCTTCCTTATTTATTTCAAAGCTAAATGAGGAGATAAATTTTATTTTTGATAGGATGAAATAAATCACAATTTTCAATTACACTCAATAAATAAAAAGACGTAATAATTATCATAAATAAATAAATAATTAAATTCATGTAAACGCAATTATATTTTTTATCTATGAAAGCTCACTTTGTAACTCATTCTATGCGCATGCATATAAAATAGGAAAATGCTATTTGTACTCCATGGGCTACACAATATAGCTAAAATGACAAAAATACCCCTCACTCAAGGCAGTGAGGCGCGAGGGGCATTTTAATCATTTGTGCGCGTATGTATAGCCCAAGGTGTAGCCCTTGATGTACAAGTAACATGGTCCTATAAAATAAAAAGATGATTATAGTCCATCCAAACTGTAATTAATATGTGCAGGCTCATAAATATCTTCTTAAATAATATTATTTATTGCTTGATTTTGACTCCTACAAAACTAGATATCACACCAATGGCCATAATATTTTTATCACAACACCTACGTACTACGTAAATGAGTACACAAATTGGTAAGTGGAGTTGGAGACAAAAAGAAATAAAGTAACACTCGCCTAACACGATTTTGATGGCTACCTAAATTTATTAAATTCTAACCATTAATTTTATTAAATTCCAACCATTAAACTGGTAAATTAAACGTGGAATGAAATAATGCCCTAATTACCAATTATTAAGGTAATTAGAGATGGTGTATTATCTTCTGATTCAATCTTGTCATTGTGCACCATGCATCTGTCTAACCAATATTAAACTAAGTTAATTATTAGCTGTATCTGAGGCAGATACAACTAATCTTTGGTGAGGGCCATATCTGAGATGTTGGGGCCTGAGTCAAAATATAAAAATGATCCATCGAATCGTAGTGTATATTTAAATTTTATTTTTTCATAAAAAAATAAATAAATATTCATATCATATCAAAGAATAAAATCGAAAATTTAACAATCCCACAATTCAAATATTCAATCACAATTAACAAATTTTCAATCATAATTAACACATCTCAGCCAGGCAATTCCTAACTAAATGCAGTAATCAAATAACAATTAGCAAAAAGCCAAATGCAGTTGTTAAACCCTAAAGTCCTAATTCCTAAACTCATTATAGGTGTTAAATTAGCCAAAACAAAATAGAAATACACATTAAATAGAACATAATCAAATAAATTAACTTACCTCTGGTCTCTTAGTCTCTAGAGTATGAAGGGATGCCCACTGGCCAGTGGCCACTGCCTGCCTGCCTGCCAAGAACAAGAACACAACACCAAAGATTGAACCAAAAGATTTTTTGCCACTGGTAATGAATTTGAACCCGAACAGAACAGAAAACAAAAGATTGAACCAAACCTCAAAAGATTGAACCAAAGTGTCCGAATGGCAATGCAGAGAGGCGAGCGACCCAGTCACCCAGCGAGAGCAAGAGTTAGAGAGCCAGAGCCAGTAGCCACAGATGCGACCTCCCCAGCTACCGACCGAGAGGCGAGGACGAGGCAGCGAGCGAGAGGCGAGAGCGAGGACGAGGCAGCGAGCGAGGGCGAGGGCGAGGGCGAGCCGCGAGCGAGAGCCAGAGAGCCAGAGAGGGAGAAGGGTTTGCAGAAGGGATAAGGGTTTGCAGAAGGCGCTGATTGGGGGTGGGCTTGGAAAAATTTATGGGCCTCCAAAAATGACAAAATTTATGGGCCTGAGGCAACCACATATTGGGCCTCACTATAGGTCCGGCCCGGCTTTGGTGTGCCCTATTATATTTTATTCCGAGCAATAACATTAATTTAATTGGGCGGGGAAGATTGATTACCACTTATCACTGGTTAACTAGTTAATTTAGGAAAGTCGCGCAAGCTTGCAAAGAGAAGTAGTGTTTTATGGATAATATTGATGATCCCACCCATGCCTTGTTTGGTTACGTCGGAGACCCATAAGTGCTTTTTCAGATAAACCAAAAAGTTTTTCTGATTTTTTGTTAAGGTGGGATTTCTTTCTTTAATTACGAAATCTATATCCGTTCTTGCTTCTATCTTTAATTTTGTTAGGGTTTATCTTGTTTATTTTTAAAAGTTTTTAAGTTTGGCTTATCCAAAAAAATATTTGAACTCGATTCATAAATAATTTTTTGAGTTCGAACTTAATTAATTCATTATCAGTTTATTTAAACTAAATGAGTTGAAGTCAAGTTTATTCATGAACTATAAATTAATAGAGGTTGTTCATGAACAAGCATGTTGATTGATAGAGTTAATATTCACTAGGTTTACCAAAAGTCAAGTATGTCTAGTAAATGTGTTTGACCCTAAACTTATTCAAAATTTGCTCGACCTAAAAGGGTAAGACTCGATCTCCCAATATATTATTTGACAATCAAATTAATCTTGATACTAGAGGTAGAGAAAAGTAGCAATATGTAATAAATGACATAACAATCTCACAAAATTCACACATTCATATAAGTATGTGAGATAAGGAATGTCATTATTTTGCCATATAAATGGTCAAATCCAAACTCTTGTGGGAAGTTGGGCAAATCTAAGTATTTGAATTGAGTATTTTGCCCATGTTTGAACTTAAACCCCAACCTAAATATTGTGCGACACATGTTGCCTCTAAAGAGCTTTGAGGAAGGTGTTTTTGTAATTTTCTATAGAGCAAATTTGTCCCAATCAAAGTATTTATAAATTGATAAGCTATTTTTGTTAAGGCTTTATACATTCGGAGTTCCCCAAACTATTAAAAGATATGATATTTTATTTCTTATCTAATTTATATCTATTGTTCATTCTGAAACTAATATTTTATATCATTTTTAGTTCAAAAGTTAACGACCATGAAACATGTGAAATCATGCGTCATTCAAAGCCCACGAAGGATGGTGTCTCCCTTAAATTAAGGCTCCCCAAACCCTAATTTGCTCACCTCATAACAGCACTCGCATACCCTCTTCCCTCTTCGTCATAATCGTTTACACTTTGTCGTTGTTTTCGTCTTTGTCATCTTCAAGCACTCATATTCTTCTTTGGCTTTGACCTTTCTACGAGACTGAACAATTATCTATCTTCATCTCCGTTATCATCGTTTTTACTCCATTATCGTTTTTGTTTTCATCATTCTTAGAATCATCGACTAAAAATTTCTCAACTCAAATCTTGCAGTTATAAGAATCATCTCAAAAATTGTTTGGGTTTCATTCTTTGTGGTCCTTACTTGGTCTATATTGGGTTCTAATTTGGCTTTCTATTTCCTACTCACATTATTAGGTGTCATCATAAAGTTTTTTATTTACTCTCACTTAACTTTTAGATTAAAAATAACTTAAAATATTAGTTCAATTACAAACAATAAATATGAATTAGATGAATGACGAAACACCATATTTTGTAATAGTTCGAGGAACCCCCGATATATAAAGCATTTTCATAATGAATAATCCATACAATTATAGTATTTAACAAAATCATAAATTTCAAAGTAAGAAAAAAACAAAATACATCGTAAAATATCTTTTATATATATGTGGGAGGTGTATGCGCACTCTTATTAAATGAACAACTAAACGAGTTTTTAATAAAATTTAAATAAATTATAAATGAGTTTGTTTATAAACATAAATGAAATTTGAATTTTTATTTGAATTCATTTATCTACTTAATAAGTAAACATAAATAAGTTGTTCACTAACCAACCCAACAATTCTCTATATATTTTTCTTGAAAAAATTTTAAAAACCATCCCTAAAATTTGCCTTATTTGCAAAGACATCCCTAATGTCTAGAAAATAGCAATGACCTCTCATACACTTATAAAATATGGTAAAATGACTATTTTATTTATTTATTTATTTCTCTCTCTCTCTCCTCTGATTTTTTGAAAAAATAAAAAACTGGTGATGGTCAGCCATCGAACGGCGGCCACCGAAGAACTGCATTGATTGTTGGAGGTTCAAGAGTTGCATCATAGTTAAATAATTAGCAGTCATTAGGTCACAAATTGAACACAATAATTTGTTGGGGTTAACGCCACACGCGCGTACACGAACATGAGGAAACAAGCAGAAGTTTTCAAATCTAACCCTTTGAATTGCACAAAATTGTGAACCTTAAGAATTGATTCCTTTAATTCAATTTATAGAATCAAAGTGCTTGATTCTCTACAAATAGAACTCTAAGATTGGCTTTGGTTTGCATTTTGTCTACACCAAAATTGAACTCCAACCCCTATAGATGGGTTTGATCAAATCAACACAATGGATGAGAAAAATGTAAAGCGAGAAATTAAGAAAGAAAATGTAAGTGCGTGTGTAATACCCATGTTCGTATTAAGTTGCCACGTAATTTCGATGAGTTTAGGATACCGAAAAATTAGTTTGATAGTAGTTATACGTACCGAATCAATTACAGGGAGTGTCTCGGAGTAGAATTATCTAAGAAAAATGATATGGTCTTGATATACGTTCCGAGTTAGGATTTATGGTATCAAAAGAAATCGGATCAGGAACAATTTTCGGTACAGCTAAAATACAGCTGTCATTTAGGCTGTAAAATCGAATCGTTGTAGAAGGCTCCCGAAAAATCAATGGAACCCTAGGGGGGTTCCGATTTTGCGTAATAAGCAACCCTTCAGTAATTTGGGGATGAAGTGATGGCCCAATAAGGATACTGGAGTAAAATCAGCATTATCGAGTAAAATTTAAGCTATTAATTATGGATTTTCAGTATTAAAATGCAGTTTAATTCAGCATTTGATGGCATATTTGCTATTAGGGAATTGCACGAGTGATATTATGAGAAAATTGAGATTTAATGCATAATTTTATATATTAATGTAATACATGATATATAAGTATATATATATATATAGACAGGTGGGACTTGAAGCTTCTGTGAAGCTTTAAATGTGAAGATTTGGTACAAATTGCAAGCAATTGCTAGCGAAATTTGAGGATTCAATCTGTAAAAATCAAGGAGTAGGTAAGATAAGATGATTTGAGGAATTAAATGCAATGCGTAATATATATGTAGTACGCGTGTATGCGTGAATGAAGCTTCATGTTGCTGCAGGTGGAATTATTCAAATGATAGAGTGATGGATCCTCTGCAAAATTCTTCATGGCCAAGCGAGATTCGCGCAACTTGAAAGAAAATGGCAGTGAGATTTAAGGAGGATATGGCAGCAAGATTTAAGAGATTGGGTAATTAATGTTATATAACATATATATAAATATACACACGTTCGTGAGCAATGGCCGCCTATAAATAGAGAAGAAGTGGGAAGCAAATGGCAGGGAACTCGAGCTTCGGTCGAGAGAGAGAGAGAGAGAGATAGCCGAAAATGGCCATGGCAGCAACAACAAGTTGTTGTTCGGCAGCCATGGCCGTGCACCTTAAGCTCGGTGGAAGCCGGGCCAGCAAGCCGAGCAGCAGTGATGGAGGCGCGGTGATGGCTGCAAGCACGCGGTGTCATCGCTGAGGCGGTCGGAAGCCCGAAAGGCAACAACCGAGGCTATCGGAGGTGGCCTGGGATGGCCAGTTTCGGCCATGGCAGTTCCACGTCGAGCAGGGAGGCCCGGGCAACGATGGTGGGCGACGCAGAGGTGATTGGAGGCTCAAACGGTGGCAGCAGGGGCGGACAAAGGCGGCCTCGGTTGGCTGGTTTCAGCCATGGCAGTACGCAAGTGCTGGTTCACACACGTAGAAACAGGGGAAAGAAGGGAAGGAGGAAGAAGAAGAAGAAGAAAAAGAAGAAGAAAGAAATAAAGAAAAGAAATGAAAAGAGAAAGGAAGCTGGGCAGGTGGTGCACGCGCAGGGCAAAGGAGGGAGATGATGAATAGTAGAAGAAGAAAAGAAAAGAAAAGAAAAGAAATGGAGAAAAAATAGAGGAAATGCTAGAAAAATCCCAGAAAATAGGAAATATTGATTTATTAATATTTCGGAGTTTTTGGCAAAAAAAAATGGCCGGGTCACGTGTTTCCAAGATAGGGCACGCATATCGAGAAAACTGAGGAAGCTAAGTTAAGCTAAGTAAAATTTCTTAAAAAATTTCAGAAATTTAGGAATATTATTTTATGAATTTTCGTAGTGAAATATTTGAGAAATATTAAATCTAGATTTATTAAGGAAAAAATAGGAAGAAATAGAGAAAAAATGATAGAAAATGCCAGAAATTATGAAAAAATAGGTTTTAATGTTTATTTAAATAATTATGGTGATTAGGATACTTTGAGGCTGAAGTTGAAGAGACTCGTGCAAATTTTAAGGTTGGCACGCAAATCGAGGTAAGGCACGAATATTGAGGTAGCCCGATAAGCTTGAGAAGGTAAGTAGTACTCCCTAATTAAAGTTAGTTTTAAGGAAAATGGTTGGGTTGTAAGTGATTTATGTTCCTTGAAAATGTTTTCATCATATTGACATGCCCTGATATGTATCCATCACGTAGACTACATAAATGACATGACTATGAAATGCATAAATACACATTGATATCATTGATCACTCCCATTTGAAGCCGTAGGGAGTACGAACTGGCACTGTTACTTTACCAATGGTGCACTCATACACCTCGGCTTCGAAAGAGGGGGCCGCAAAAATGGTAGGTAGCATGAAGGGTGCAGTTGACACCTACGAGGTAAGACATTGCATACACACATGATATAACATTATGTACCTTTACTTAGATGATTCATCATCTAACTTGGGCTTTGCCCTTGGAATATTCAAACATTCCAGGTGGAAATTGTAGCAGATACAAGGATAAATGAGGCATGAAATGGCACTTAGCAGAGTGGATGAAGAATGAAATGTATGTAACGTAGCCCCTGTATTAAAGTTCTGCTACTTTAGATTCTGAACGTTTTGAGGAATGTTGTAGATGTAAGAATTTATTTATGATTAATGTTAAAATATCAAGTTTCGATCATTGCTTCCGCATTTGATGTGTATAGTGATTCTCTTTCGAGATTAATGCATGGGAATTCTGGGACGAATTCGAGAAATGATGTAAGTTAGAATAATGTTTGAAAGAAAAAATTATTGTCCCGAAATTGTCCCAAGTTATAACGTGCCCGAAAAAGCGGGGCGTTACAGCGTGTGTGTGTGTGTTTGTGTTGGAAGATTTATTTTGAAGTATGGTTGGGAAACAAATTTGTGAAATTGGAGTAAAGAATGTGTTATCTTTCTTTAGGGTTTGAAGAAACTAGAATGTTAAAAATAGTTAGTGGTGGTGGAACAAGATAGGGCTTAAGGCGGGAGTAGTGGCAACTGTTACAAGATAGAGACTACGATAACAATGGTAACGATGGAAAAGCTAAGGTTGTAAATGGGGGTGACAAAGTGATGGCATTAGTGCTAGATGGAAAGAAAATATGGGAGATAGATATAGAAGTCGATGGAGGGAGATGGTGGTGCAAAGAGTTATAACACCACTAGTTCATGGTTGCCAAATAGTTTCTTAATTAAAGATAGAGAAAAAGAAGATAGCATAGCAAAACATATAAGAGAATTGAGAGAAACAGTGAAATAGCCTTTCAAATATAAGAGTTTTTTTAGTCATTTTAAAGTGAATAATGCTATTGGTATATCTTTGTGTAGACCAAATATTTGTGTACACCTTGTGCTACATAAAAGTGTACCAATGACAAAAATATTTCTCATGAGACGCGTGAGGCATATGGAGGCGAGAGATATTTTTGTCATAATATCCCTTTATATAATTTAAGATGTACAAAAATAATGTACATCTAGTATAATTCTTTTAAAATATTCAACTAAACTTAACTGATGTATAAAGAGTAGATTCCAATGGGTACTAACTTCAGGAATATTATCTACATTGACCCTAAATCTTAGGAAAACCGAAGGCATTTATTTTTTTCTTTCTTCTATCAAACATTGAGCCAACCGAAGATCTAACTTCATGTGCAATAATTATTGTAATTACTAATAAAATATCAACGAGAATCCATATTCCAATGGAATAAACTAAATAACCAGGTTGATACCTTGACATAATTAAATTGTTATGCCACTGCCACAAACTTCTCGCCATATCGTCAATCAGAGACTTGGTTTAAGTGCTTATTATAAGCCAAAATGCATTTCTTAATGTTATCAGATTCGTATGATTTGTCAGCCCAGATGTAATCACATGTTCTGGCATTTGTTAATTTATGTTTAATGTCGCTGCATCAGAGCTTGACATCTAATTATTGTATTATTATTTTTAGTTGATTTTTTGGCTCAAGTCTATAAATTTTATAATATATAATCACTCATTTAAAATAATTTATGTCACGAACTCCACCTAATACCTTAACTGTTATTGTATACTTAACATTATATAATCCACCAAACTAACATGTAAGCCAGATTTGAGAGAAAAGAATAAGAACCCAACAAAACAATCGTCTTCAATTTGGCAGTAAATATCGATTTGGTTTTTTATTGCAAACTTGTTCGGTTTCAACTGCTCTCTCAGAAAAATCAAAATTCATGCTTAATAATTGAAAAAATGTAAAAGGAAAATCCAAATTATCATTATGCTTAATAAGAAATGGAGTGGTAAGCAAAGTGATTTGCCCTTTTTTTTTTCCTTTTTTTGGGTGGATGCCCCACCTTTGATTTTCTACTTTTAATTTTAGCTGTGATTGTATGAGTTATAATGTTGTTGAAAAGTCAAACTTTTTATAAGTTATATTTTTTTTAATAGATTCTGATATTAAAAAGTAGTGTTTGATAAGAGTATGACTAATAAATTATGCAGAGTATCAGACTGTCAATGAGTAAATTTTACTTTCTTGAAGAGAATTTAAGAATTATATAATCTGATTGAAAATGTTTTGATTTCAATTTCTACCAAAGCCTTGACTTATGATGTGACCTCAAGGTATGATTCAAATATGATTTTAGGATCATGCTGTTGAGCCATTTTGAGGGGGTGTACAGGCCGATGGTAAGAATATGTGGTGAAGTTCGGATATTCTTTTAAGTATCTTTTATGCTAGTCTTCTGAGTTTAGATTATATGTCATTTTTAGATATATCAATATTTTGAATTAGTCCACGTGTTACCTTACGATTAATTGATGAGTATTTTAATAAATCTCATCAAATTTTATAACAAGACTGGTACATACGAAATGTAGATTGATAAAATCTCAAGTTAAATATATTTTTTAATTTCTATCCTAGTTGCCAAACTATAGTGAGAATGAGAGGCAAAATATGGTTGACATAATTATTTATTTTATTATTATTTTAAATTTTATTGAGATGAGTTAAAATATAGATTTAAATTATTTATAGAATATTACAAGTGTTGGATTTATTTATTCAAAAATGGATGGTATGTGAAATGAATGTTGAATTAATGATATGATAGATAGTTCGGCTTGTGCTAACAACTTGTAATCCAAAGACAAAATGAGGGTTTTGCCCATTCAGTCACAGTCAGTGTTTCAGCAGATTAAATGGATTAAATTATGATTGTTTTTATATAACATGATGATAATGACGCATGCATCAATTGTGTCCATCTACAAATAATAATAATAATAATAATAATAATAATGTATGTTCATTTGATATTTGACAATGTTAGAGATAAACTATTTACATAGTTCATGAATACTATGTTATCTACTGGGGTGCATGAGATCCACGCCTTCCTCACTGGCAGGCAAATGTTATCTTGCCCGCCAGATCAAAGCCGGCCCTGGGCCAGGGCTACCAGGGCCATAGCCCAGGGCCCACAAATGAGATGGCACAATTTTTTTTTTTAAACTTTTGTATATATGTATATAAGAAATTAAAAAAAATTAACAAAAGAAGTTGCCACTTGTACCTATCAAAAGAAAATTTTATTACTATTTTTATTTTGTTGGTACATGTGATGATTGTTTTTACTTTGATTAATTATGAAGGATAAAAGTAGGGGTGTTAATGGTTCGGATTGGTCCGGTTTTATAAGAATTAACAAAAGAAGTTGCCACTTGTACCCTATCAAAAGAAGATTTCATTGCTATTTTTATTTTGTTAGTACATGTGACGATTGTTTTTACTTCGATTAATTGTGGAGGATAAAAGTAGGGGTGTTAATGGTTTGGATTGGTTCGGTTCTATAAGAATCCAATAACCGAACCATTTTTAAAGGTTATCAAAAAATAAGAATCGTAACCGAATCATTACATATATAAAATCAAACCATAACCAATCCGTCACACCGGACCAATTTCGGTTTTATCCAATTAACATTTAACTTCTAAATATTTTTGTAAAATATAAAATTACAAACAAATTTGTTAATTAAAATAAAACCATAACTTCATTAATGCTTCAGGTCTTGAAGTAAAAGTAAGACAAAATAATTTATAGACTATCTTATCAAATGAGATTACATCGACCATTTAGTATAGCAATAGCGCATAAAATGTTAGAAATAAAAGAGTTCATGAATCTCACTAGTTTCCTAAGAAGTGATACTATTTATGCATATGTATATATATATTCTCAAAAAATTATAATATATATAAGTATAATATCGGTTCCAGTTCGGTTCGAACCATGGTTTGAAAAAAAAAATCAATAACCAAACTAAATATATTGGTTCTTAATTTTTTAGAACCAGAACCTAACCATTGAACCATAGAACCAATCCAAAAGGCATGATTCGGTTCGATTTGGTCCAGTTCATCGGTTTTTGGATATTTTTTGACAACTTTAGATGAAAGAGAGATTAATCAAATCAAGAAATGCTTACGGAGATTCGGGAGGAAGTATGTAGACTTAAATATGTTGTTTTCATTTTTTAATGCAATATTTACAATGCAAGGTCCTCTTTTTCCTTCATTTGAGATTTTGTTCCATTGAATTTTACTCAAATAAGATTTTAATGAGGTCCCAAATTATTTTTTCTTATCTTTTATAAATTTTTATAATTTTAATAAAAATAATTAATTAATAATTTTTTTTTTATTTAATTTATATAAATGGGCACACTTAAAAAAATTTGCCCTGGGCCTCCAAAAACTCAGGACCGGCTCTACCGCTAGTAGACAACATAGCATCACTGTTACACAGTTTGTGCTAATAAATTGGACTGACAAAATCGACAAGTATATAATTATAATCCTATGAAATATTGAAATTTGATATTTAAATTAAAGGTCTATTTTTTCTTATTATTTTGTGCTTGCAAAAGTATTATATTAACTTTATTACAATTTACAAACAAGTAATTAATTGATTTGAATCATCATTTTTATTAATCATTATGACTTGTATGAAAATGGTTTAGACCATGTTATTTGTGCATTAAGAGCTACATCTTGAACTATATATACGCTCGTAAATGACGAAAATATTCCTTATCGTCTTGGATGAGGAGTATTTTAGTCATGCGTCTCACCACCTTGTATGAGAGATATTTTTATCATTTTAACTGTATTATGTAAGCCAAAGTGTAGCAATATTTTTCAAATAGTTTATTTTCCTCATAGTACTATAGCCAACACTCAGAGAACGGGTTAGTTGGCGGGAGTGTCCTCCCTTCTCTCTTTATCTATCTATCTCTTCGAGTTCAAATCACTCTCCCTCTTTTCGAGTTCAAATTGCAATCACTTTATTTGGTGTTTATATTGATAGGAGTACATTACAACCTCGTTTGGCTAAGCGTTTTTAATTGTAATTTTTAAGTTGCTCAGTTTTTAAACGGTGTAAAGCTTTTAAGTTGAATAGTGATTAAGTTAATAATGTGTTTGGATAAATGTACTTTTAAGGTATCAGTTAATAGTTATGTGTTTGATTTTAAATAACTTATAAGCTATTAGAATTTGATAAAAATACGAAAATAGATATGTTGTTGATTGTTGAATAATATAAAATTTTATTATCAAATATTGATAAATTATATATAATTATAAAAAAAAAATAATATAATATATATATACATTTTATTTTGTTCTTTCAAATATATCATGGAAAACTCAAAAGTTTCGGCAAACATGCAAGGCAATGGTGAGATGCGAACGACTAGAGTGATGGTGATGAGTTGGGACAATAGCTAGGATAATGGTAATGGCGAAATGCAAATGATTGGTATTGAGACAACGATGGAGAGGATGGCAACGACTAGAGATTAATTTGTCAATGAAAAATCAGTTGATGTAGATGATGAAGATAATATATGATTGAAAAAAACTTAAAGTTATAAGAGTAAAATCGTGATTTATTCGGACAAAGCAAATAAATTAGGGCAATATTTTAAAAAAGCTGGGCTGGACAGCTTTTGCAAAAAAATTAGTATGAGAACTTTTAAGCTATTTAATTTTGAAGCTCTTTAAACAATTTCAACACGTGACAAATAAGTTTGATAATTATAAGGTAAATGAATAGCTACCGTTTAGCCAAACGAAGCCTACATGTGTTTGCCACTCTGTTTATTTCTTCGTGAATAGACTGGAATTGAGGTTGAATTGGTGGTGGAGACCGACGGATTGAGGCGAAGGAATGACTTCAGTGGCGGAGGACGGGCCGTTTCCGATGAGGCTCGCGGCTGAGGTGGAGAGTTCAACTTCGAATCCGACGGATGCTGTGATCTTCGTAGGAATAAGCTTGGTCTTGGGAATTGCCTGCCGGCATCTCCTCAGGGGCACTAGAGTACCTTACACCGTGGCTCTTCTCATTCTCGGCATCGCCCTCGGTTCTATAGGTTCGTGCCACTGATTTCCGAGCATTTCGTGCCTGCTTTTCTGTCTCAGTTGTTGTGTTCTGCTTAAAATTTGAACCGTTCAAGGATTTCAATTACTCAGGGCCGTTTGATATTGCCGTCTTTCCCGTTACTTTGCTTCTGTTCCCGGCGTTCTTATAATGGAAACCAGGACATGTTTAATTGGTTATTTTTTGTTGCCACTATTGAAACATAGAAATGAAAATACTCGGACGCAAACAAAAAGAAAAGTATCTTCAAACACTTTTGTCCGGAAGGATGCCCAATCTCTGTACATCTATAAAACTAAAAAACATGAACATCTCCATCACCAGCTTAGCTCTCTCCGACTATTTCAGGGATTGTGGGTCAAAATCAGGAATGATGGTGGGTTTGAGGTGTATCAGTGTGACACTTCTCGCCTCCACTTATTTGATGTTGGTGTTGGGCCCACAATAGAACAAAGTAGCTTGAAATCTTGCTTATATTTTCCTTCCAGAACTACTTGTGTGAAACTCGTATATTGTCAAAATAAAGAAAGATAAATTTTGGAAAGATAAAGTAGAAAAGGCTGTTTAGATTTGTTAGGATCAGATCACACACCTAAATGAACGGAAAGATGTCACAAAAATTTAATGTGGTTCAGTCTCAATAGACTTATGTTCACAAACGCATAATAATATGAGAAATTTATTCAATAAAAAATAGTATAGTTTTTTAATGGAAAGACTATAAACTCTCTTAGGACACAATTTTGGTTGGACACTATAAACCCCTCACTATAATTTCAATTTCAGATAATTGGTCATTCTCTCACACAGATGATATCGGTTATCGAATTGTGGCACACTCCATGGGTGCTCAACTCAATAATCTGGTTACATAATCTCTCATATTATTAAGGTGATACCAATTTGTTAAGTAGCTCTAATTCCACTTGTTAGATAGCTTTGATACCACATGTTAGGGATAAATCAAAACACAAAAATAAATTCTATAATACTCATACAAGATCAAAATTAGAGACCCAGATTTAATGTGGTTCAACAATGTGCCTACATCCACAGGAGTAGGAGTAGGAGTAGGAGTAGGAGGTATTCACCATGTGAATAATGGCTTACAGAAGAGATAAGCTCTCACTCTCAGCACCAGAATCCCGATGCACCCAATCTCACTAAGATTTATTGGTATTTGGTACCTTTTTGTGATAAGGCTTACTAAAGTACCTTATCAAGTGCCCATCAGAAAAAAACCAAAGAGAGTATTTTCTTAAGTAAAATCCTTTGAAATCACATTCCAACCATGCAGACACATCACACAATTCTAAATGGGTGTGCTTAGTTTTGGAAAAAAAATAACCCATATCTTGCCAATGTTGCACTGATGTATTGCATTAAACGCAAACCACCATAATTCCCCATTGCTATTTACAAAAATATCCCACTATGTGGGGTTGGCTTCCCTAGTGCTATTTGTATTTTTAATTTAGTTGGTGGTGTTTATCGCTCTTAAGTGAAAGATAATTATGTGGGACATGCCACAACAGAGGACCACATGAACTCAGGAAACCATGCAGTATGATTTGAGAAAGTGTTAAGAAAGCTTGATAGATATTATTGGGCTTTTTGCTAACCGTTTAAACTTTTAGATGAGTTGGTGTCGAAAACTTTAATGTGGTATCAGAATTCTAGTTCTAAGAAATTCTTAATTTTCGTCTTCCCCATCCTCAATATTTGTTGTGCACTCAAGTTCTGGGCGTTAAAGTGCATTTTACTTATGTCTGTTCGTGTACAACTATGTGAAAGGGAGTGTTAATAAAACTTGATATACATTGTTGATCCCCTTTTGTAATAGTTTAAATTTATGGTGATCAACGATTTACTGCTAATTAGTAAAATTGTAGTTCCTCAAATGTATTTTTTTTAAGATAAGGTGATATTGATTTAGTTTTTTTTAGTTAACTCCATCCTCTGACAAAACCTGAGAGGGGAGGTCATTGTATTTTTCAAATGTGGGTATGATTTTCTGCTATGACCCTTACTTCATGGCAGGCATGGTTAGTTTAATGTACACTAAATAATAAAAAATAACTTGTATATGCTTATGCACCACATTTGACTTGACCATTCAACATATACAGTCATTCTCTATGGCTACATACATTTCCTTTCTAGCTTCACACATCACCCAAATGGGTTACAGTTACACCATGCCATGAATCCAACGTAATTAAAGAAATCTAGGTTAGGAGATTTAAACACCTTTGTGTTGCGTCTGAATTTCCGTTACTCTTTATTTATTTCAAATTATGTAAAAAATCATAGTTATTAAAGATTTTTAATAAATAAGTCTCATGCAGAATATGGAACAAAGCATCAACTTGGGAAGATTGGGGATGGCATTCGTATCTGTGAGTCTATTTACATTTTACTTGAGTAATATGAACAAGTCATAATTTTTTGCTTCTGATTTAGCTTCCAATTATATGTGATTTCTTGCGATCATTCTTGTGCAGGGGCACAAATTGATCCTAATCTTTTATTGGCTGTTTTTCTTCCTGCACTTCTTTTTGAGAGTTCATTTTCGATGGAAGTGCACCAGATAAAGGTTTTGTTATCTACTTTCTCAACTTGAGCAGTTGTCGGTCAAGTAGTGGTGACTAGATAATTTTTTTTACCCTCTGTTACTTTCTTTTATCCCTCTCCTGTAATCCTGAATTACATTAATTTGCTTGGAACCATTGTATCTATTGTTGTTGGTTAGGTGCTTAGAGCTGTGGGGAAATGTGTAAAAATTCATTTTGTATACTGTTGAGATATGATTTATATATAGTATCTCTACAATATAGTAACCATATATTTTGAGATATATAGAATATATTTATGATATATTATTTCCTCATTTAGTAGTGTTCATGTATATAAAGGTTGTACATACCATTCAACAGTGATATGAAATACATTGTTCTATTACGTATACATTTGAATAAAGCCTCCAAGAGATTTTCAACAACAATGAGCAGGTATTCAAATTTATGACATACAAATAAAGGCTGTATAGGTTTTATTGAGTTGTGGTCATTTGATGTGCCATTTGTTTCTTGTTTTTACATTTATTCTAAGAAGGCAGTGACAACATCTTTTTATCCATCTAGCTTCTTTTTTCTTTTTTATATTTTTTTTGGCACTGTTTGACTAATAATTTGGTAAAGTGATCTTACGGCAACAAATTTCATTAGCACTTTAAAACTCCAATAAATCTGATCAAGTCATGATGATTGGGATCACAAGATAACAAATAAAGATACCAGTTTTATATAAATAGAAACTTTTAATCTTATCTAAATGCATTTCAGTTTTATTAGGACTTTTAGTAGATTTTCTAATTGAATTTGAATGGTATTAGGTTATGATATTAGGTAGGAGTAGTTTTAAAATATTTTTAGTTGTTTTAGGAGTTTTATCAAGCCTATGTATATGGCTTATTGGTGTAATTCGAAAATATGATTTTTGGAGAGTATTTTTTAGAGCTGGAGCTCCCCCACCTCTCCTTCCTTCTTCTTTGTTGCTTCTTCTATCCTCTGTTTTCTTCTTCTCTGTTCCTGAATCACCTTACTACTGGTGTATATATATTTGTGTATGTGTGTCTTTTTTCTGGCTTATCCTTCTCTTCTCCCCACAATTTCTTCCCTTTGTCTCTAATCTTCTGCAATTTTCTTACTGTCCTGCGTCAAAATCTCCTGGGGGATGTAGTTTACACTTATTAGGCATGTACACACTTTATATGTGCACCACATGCACCCAATCCATGCTTAGTTTTTGTATATTATTCTGCTGGATGCATTCTGCACACATTTTCCCTGCATTTCTTAGTCATAATGACTTTCAATTGGTAGTCATAAAAAAGAAATTGGCGCCTTTAAAAATGGAAGGAAGGTTTACGGCATAACTGGTCTTCAGTCAATGGATATGGTTTTAGTGACGCACAAGCTGCTTGCTTCCATTCTCTCACCAGAGGTGCTTGGAGTTAGACCTATTGTTTTGTTGCTCAATGCAATGGCGATCTGGCCTTTGTTGTCACTTGTCATAATCATTCACTGTCTGGCAGCAATTTTCTGGTGTTAACACACTTTTGAACAAAGAAAAATCAAAGGGGTTTAAATTGTAATGGAACTTTATGCTTTCTTGCTTGTTTGATAAATTATTTAGCACGTCTTTTATTAAATACCAAATGATTCCTCAAAAACTCTAGTGTGGCAATTATGTCTACTTAATATACCTTTTATTTCTTCTGATTAGGGAATATATCCACATGCATTTATTTAACATGGAATTTTTGAATCTGGGGTCTATATATATAACTAAAAAATTTCCTCCAAAAATTGTAATACATATAAATTTTCCTTGTCATCATTCCCATGTTGGTGTACTTTTTTCCTTTTCAGAAATTATCTTGTCATCGTTTCCATGTTGTGTTGTATCTTTTTACATGCTTAGGTAGAGCATCTAATTGTGTTACAATAGGCATTTAACATCACAATTTTGTACTGAAAATTTTAAATTTTCTTCTTGTTTGTTCACTCATCTTTTCTTCTGCGAGAACTTTCTAATAGAAAGCTGCTAATGCTAGAGGCTTTTTCATTGGATGTTTCAAAGTCCATTGTTTGGTGCAAGACTTCTTTTGCTAGAAGCAAGAGGTATTTGATTGTGGCCACTTCATGTATATGATGCCAAAGTATGCCTCCTAGCAACATGGATTGGTGGGAGCAATACCCATCATGCCTTCTCTTATCTTATGCTTCAGCATGAATGGGATAACTTATAGGAACAGATCACCTTAGGGAACATGTCCCCCATTTGGTTTTAAGGGTCATGATTAGGTAGTGAAAGGTCATATTATATTCCATGTACTTGATAACGTACCATAATAACTAAATTGCCTCCCTCTAACAATAAAAGTCAATCGTGATTACTTCCTACAATCTAACGATTAGTCCTAATTTCGATAAACTTTGGAAGTGAATCTCAGTCAAATTAGGTAAACCAATCTTGAGTAGGATTGGTTTGCCATTGGGTCTACAGAAGACTTGCATTGTGGGTTGAGCCAGGTTTAGATGCAGATCGAGGTCCATTTGGCGTACATGTGTCACATGTGTAATTTTCGGATATATCAAAGATGATGTGCAAATCTGACCACCAAATATATTACGAAAAAGAAAATGTACCAAATGGCGGAATGCTTTTAGCTTTCGAATAATCAACTTGAGACACTGCAAAAGATAATGGTGAGACTGCCCCGTGACTAGGTAGGAAAACCACTCCAATGCTTAAGTCAGATGTGGAGAAATAGTACAAGAGCAAGAGAGCTAAAGATCGCTATTGAGAATGCTTACCTCAGAGGAGAGATCCTCTTTGTAGTAGTTTAGAGATAATCCTTTGCGTATGATTAGGTCTCCTCATGGATTGGTGTCTAGGAGTAGTTCATCCTAGATGGGCTTGACGAAATTAGTATTATCTCTGAAGTTTACCTTCTTAAGATTTAGGAGGAGGGGTATTTCCCAAGTTTATCAGGATCAGGACTAATTGCTAGATTGTAGGAAGTAATCACAATTGACTTTTATCCCTTAACTCTAAGAGAGAATCCTAGTCAAATTAGGTAAGCCAATCCTGAGCAGGATTGGTTTGCCTTTGGGTCAGTAGAAGGCCCCCTTTGTGGGTTGAGCCAAGCTTAGATGCGAATTGAGGTTGGGGATGGCCTGGTGTACATGTGTCACATGTGTAATTTCCGAATATATCACTTATGCTTCAACATGAATGAGATAATTTGTAGGAAAAGATCACCTTAGGGCACCCGCCTCACATTTGGTTTTAAGGGTCATGATTAGGTGGTGAAAGATCATGGTATATTCCATGTACACAAGATCACATACCATATTAATTAAATTACCTCCCACTAATGGGGCTAATTTATCTAAAATTAACAAGTTGAGGCACATAATTTTCTAGGTGCTGGTTCCTGGGTACAATATGTCAAATATGGAAAGAGGATGTATACTTCCATTGGGGTACTGAGTTTCAATCATTGTTAGGAAAAATTAAGTAATTGGCATCACTCTGGGTTAATATTTATTATAAATTGTTGGACGAGATTGGGGTGTGTTACAACCCTCGGTTAGAACTCACCCTAAAAAATTAGCTCTTAAAGGGAGGATGCCCAAGAGGTTATAAACCCCACACTAGGAGCCTGGACTTCTAATGTGGGACAAGTCCCATACCCTACAGTGGACCATAACATACCACCATGCTTCGTATCTTGGCGCCCACTACGGTAGGCTGTGTACTAGCCACTGCTAGTCCCGGGCGAACACTGCTATGCTAGCGTCACCTCCGTCTCCGCTCGTTTGCACTGGGAGCCATGGGGCTGACTCTGATACCACTGTTACAACCCTCAGATATAACTCACCCTCAAAATCTAGCTGTTAAGGGGAGGGTACTCAAGAGGTTATAAACCCCACACCAGGAGCTTGAATTTCCAATATGGGACAAGTCCCATACCCTACAGTGGACCATAACATACTACCACGCTCTGCAGCCCGACGCCCACGACGGCAGGCTGTGCACTAGCCACTGCTAGTCCTGGGTGAACATTGCTATGCTGGCATCACTTCCCTGCAACCCTAGGCAAATCTTAGGATTGTCACGACCCCAATGATATATTAGTAATACATGTCATGTGTTTTCCTTATTAGTTGCATTAGTTGCATTTTCTGTTGTTGTTGTTAGCATCTTCAATTGTAAGCCCATAAATAGGCTCGAGTAGTTAGAGAAAGTTAGCTTAATGAATAATTTGAATTCTCTCATTTTCGCTCTCCCAATTCTCTTAGTTCTCTCTCCCATCTTTCTCTCTTCTTCCTCAATTCTGCCCGTTTTTTTCTTTCCCTCTCTTTCTGCCCTATCTTCCTTTAATTCGTACCAAATTCTTTCCTAGACCCTAAGCAAATCCTAGGGTCGGAACATTTGGTATCAGAGCAAGGCGATTTCGGCTATGATTCGAAAGTCGTAGTAGTCGACCAAGGCGATTCTGTAGCAAATTCAGACAATAGATTGCAGAGTTGATTGAGGCAGTAGGTTTGGGGATCTGAAGCAGTGATTTCCTACGCTTCGTGGTGGATTAATTTTCAACAGTCCTGGATGCAATTCTAGTGACTGGAAAATTCATCAGAGCAAAGCACTTCGGGCTCGGAATGGGAGACAAAGTGGCTAGGTGAGTTTCAATAGTGAATCAGAGAGAATCTGAAGGCAGTTCAAGAAGCTGTAGCAGAGAAGATCAATTGTAGGAGGTGCTACCAGAGCCGAACTTGTTTCAGGAGGTTGTTTATCCCTCGGGATTGACGGCTTTGATCAACAAGTTAGTTGCAGATCAGAGGCATGAAATTTAGGTGAATTCCAACAAACCAGTGGTCGGTGAGTGGGTAAGAAGTGGAAGGCTTGGGGCGATTGTTGATCCACAAAAACCGCCATAAGAATCCAAGCGATCTTGAATCCGCAATGAATCGAATGCAGAACGGGAGGATCGTGATTGGCATGCATGCCATTGACAATTGCTTCCAGTGACGGACTTAGATCCAGTAAGAAGAGGAGTTGCGCAACGGAAGTAGCTTTAAAAGTGTGACTTCGACTGTTGTTCCAAAGCAATTGGATCTTGGTCACAAGGGGGCGACTCCACTGGAGTTATTGAATTCACGTGAATTCTGATGATCATTGGATGGTGATTGGGTGGAGAAGGAGGCGCTGGCTGGGGTGATCATGGAACTTGCTTAACCATGGGTAGATAGCGATCAGTTGTAAGCAAGTCCGATAGTCAACAATTCAATTGCAGATTAGAGGAATTGAATTCGAGAGACTAGGAAGCATAACCTTGAGCGAGGCGAGAAGGAAGGTGCGGCCGCTGCGTGTGACTTCGGCTGTTGTTCCAAAGCAATTGGATCTTGGTTACTGCATGTGATTGAGCTGTGAAGGAAGGCGTGGTCGGAAACGGTTAATAAGGGAATTCCGAGCAACGGTTGGAAACGGTCCATAAGGGAATTCCGAGCAGCTGGATTAGGGTGATTCTCCCAGGCGACTACTGTGAGGTGATTATTGGAGGTTGTTTAGCAACAACTGAACTTTGGAGGTTGTTCCTGAATCAAAGATTGAGGAAGATTGTACAACACGATTGATGGAAGATTGATTTCTGACGCTATTGATCATTCTAAAAAAGAGGAACTATCGGCCTTAAAAGTAGCTAAGGCGGAGGTTTCTGGTATACTTGGAAGCTCACATGGTCACTCAAGCATGACAAATAGAGGTGTAATTGGTGTTGTTGGAAGCCCTGGATTTAGTAGCAACAATAATGGAGTTGGTGGTTCTACCCCTAGCATTCTTCCAATTGCTGCAGCGATGGGTAACCGTAGTGCTGTTCCAGGACTTGGAGTATCTCCAATTCTAAGAAATGCCGGTCCTCGAATAACCAGTTCAATGGGAAATATGGTAGGTGGGGGAAGCATCGGGAGAAGCATGAGTTATGGTGGAGGATTATCTATGTCTGGTCTTGCTTCTCGCTTAAATTTAGCTGCCAACAGTGGCTTTGGAAATTTAAGTGTTCAAGGCCCTAACAGACCAATTAGTGGTGTACTTCAACAAACTTCTCCGTAGCTAACCAGCCATCCCAGTTCTACTGGAGGGTCTCAAGGATAATTGGGTTCACTTCGTAAACAAGGCCTTGGAGTCAGTCCCATTGTTCAGCAAAACCAAGAGTTCAGCATCCAGAATGAAGAGTTTTTGGCTTTACCGGGATTCAAAGGTGGCAATGCTGATTATGCCATGGACTTGTACCAAAAAGACGAACTTCATGATAATAGTATGTCTATGAAGCAGTCTCAGCATTTCTCTATGGGGAGATCTGCTGGATTCAACTCAAGAGGAACTGAGGAAACTGGGAAAGTGCTGTGCTATCGTGGGAGAAAAGTTGTGCTAACTTCAAGCAAAAGATAGATCAAATGGACGAATTGCTGGTTCGGCTTGCTAGGATGTATCGGGTCAGTATTCTGATTGAAATGAAGGTTAATCGAATTGAGTTTGTGGAGGATCGAGGTGACTGGTTTGGAGAGAAGTTAAATGACTGAAGCGATTGACAAATTTCACAAACTTAAATAGGTCGGATCGGTGATGGAGTATTAGGATAGGTTTGAAGAATTAAGGTCTTTGATGTTGACCTTGCAAGCTGCCTTAATGGAGAGATACTTTGTCTCCAATTTTATTAGAGGTTTGAAGGACGAATTGAGATCATTGGTTAAGATGATGATGCCTGCAACTGTGAAACAAGCGGCTAAGAAAGCAAGGGATCAAGAATGCAACTTGGAAGCCATATTTAGAAAGAATGAGTTGCAGCCTAACAAATCTATTGAGAGCAACTATCAGATTGAAGGAGCCTCTATGGCTATAGATCAGGTCGAACATGAATTTGAGGAAAACTTGGAGTTGGACCAGCCAATTGTAACAAAAAAATCCAGCAAGGAGGAAAGAACGAGCAAGGATGTCGGTAGGAATCACAGTTTATATGTGCAGGAAGTAAGAGATACTCCAATGAAGGAGACCCCTACTGAAGATGAGGAAGGAGCAGATGTTGGGAAAACGGTGGAGGAATTTGTTGTCGAGGAAAACGACACTCTTGCTATTGTGCTTGTTCAAATTTCCGTTGGAGAGCAACTGCATCAATTCTAGTTTTGGCTTCCAGAGCAGTTTGAATCCCTCTCTACTGTTGGAGATGAGATGGTGGAAGGTATGATAGGTCAATTGGAATTAATTTTGATAGCTACAGGGAAGGGGCGGATGGCCAAACCGAGTGTTGCAACAAATCCTAGTACTGCTGTTTTTGGAGAAAAAGACGTGGAAAGGCAAAAGAAAAGGAGAATACAAGATAATCACAAGAAAAGACAAAGAAGAAACCAGATTATTAAGGCTGGAATCGACTAAGGAATGGGGTCAACAGTTGTCAATTCTTGGGGACAAGAATTGTTTGAAGGGGTGGGGATTGTCACGACCCCAAGGAACCCCAAGGATATATTAGTAATATATGTCATGTGTTTTCATATTAGTTGCATTAGTTGCATTTTCTGTTGTTGTTGTTGTTAGCATCTTCAATTGTAAGCCTATAAATAGGCTTGAGTAGTTAGAGGAAGTCAGCTTAATGAATAATTTGAATTCTCTCATTTTCCCTCTCCCAATTCTCCTAGTTCTCTCTCCCGTCTTTCTCTCTTCTTCCTCAATTCAGTCCGCTTTGTTCTTTCCCTCTCTTTTTGCCCTATCTTCCTTTAATTCTTACCAAATTCCTTCCCAGACCCTAGGCAAATCCTAGGGTTGTAACAGGGTGTTCAAGTTTTAAAAGGAATGATAAGGTGGTTGGATAAGATAAAGATTTAAAAGATAAGGAAGCCTGAAGATAGGATAATGCTCCAAGATTCAAGGGAGAGATTCAAGCTTGAAATCAAAAGATAAAGGCCATCATGTTTTGGATATTAGTTACTGTTATCTAAATTTGAATTTGTTCCTATTTTTTAGGAGATAGGAGTAGATATTTTGCTTTGTATAAATATCTCCCTTTAGATTCAATAAATTCTTAAATAATCTTTCAAGAATTCAGCTTATTTTAGAAATATTTCTAGATGTTGGTTCATGGGTAAAATTTATCAATAATTTGAAGAGTCACTTGCGTCATGTTTCTGTTCAAGGGCAATCTATGATAGCCTTTCATGAAGCAGTGAGTTGAATGGTTTAGCAATCTAACATTATGCAGTAGCTGTCATTCATTAGCTGTTACAATTTTTATATAGCAATCTGTTACTGTATCTTTGAACTTGATCATAGTTGTATGCAAGATATATTGATATAGACCTTTACTATTAAATTCTGTATGTTAATATTCACTCAATTGGGGGTTAGCTTTGAGCATGTAATTTACTTTCTGATTTTTATAATTTTGAAATTTCAAGTGGCTTCTTTTTTTTAGCTATGTAAATATTGAGTGGCTTCATCTATCCCCTGAATTTCCCTGCAGAGGTGTATGGCACAAATGATTATACTTGCCGGGCCTGGTGTTCTCATATCAACCTTCTGTCTCGGATCTGCCATTAAGGTTTGCTGACCTATTTTGTGTTGTCAGTAAGTTTTATTATTTCAACTAATATATACAAACATATTCTGCAGCTCACTTTTCCATATGACTGGAGCTGGAAGACCTCTTTGTTGATTGGAGGGCTTCTTAGTGCTACTGATCCTGTGGCTGTTGTAGCTCTGTTGAAAGAGCTGGGTGCAAGCAAAAAATTGAGTACTATAATTGAAGGAGAATCCCTAATGAATGACGGGTATATTTCTTTGTTCTTTCTGTCCTGCGTTCATGTATTCAACTCTCCCAATATTATGCCTTTTCCGACTAGTTGCCATAAAATCAGCTAGTTGACGTCCATTTCTTTCATTATGTTGAGAATTATAATAATGAAATCACTTCTCTCTTAACATTGAAACCTATAGGTGATTAGGGCAAGCAAGAATTCTTCTACTGGATCTTTGCTGTCTTACTAATATTTATGAGTGTCTTCCCATACTTGACTGAGGTCTTGGGAAAATAATTTTGGAAGTATCTCTCTCTAACACATTAAGCCTTTAGATGAGTCATCAGTCAACAATTTTAAGAAGATAAATAACAATTATTTGTAGTTACATCCTTAACAAATTGTCATTTTTTCTGTTTTCAGGACGGCAATAGTGGTCTATCAGTTATTCTTTCGGATGGTCCTTGGGCAGACCTTTAGTTGGGGAGCTGTACTAGAATTTCTAACAAAAGTTTCTCTCGGAGCGTAATTTTTCTTAATCACATTAGTTTCTCTTGGAGTAGACTCTCCCTTATTCTCTACTGATGTTGTTATCTCATTTAGTTGTCTTCTAAGGCTCATTTCTTGGTCCAGTGTAGGCATGGGTCTCGCGTTTGGAATAGCATCTGTTTTGTGGCTTGGGTTTATTTTCAATGACATTGTCATAGAGATTGCGCTAACACTTACAGTGAGCTACATTGCTTTCTTCACGGTATGTAACTTGGCCAACCTGGGGCATCCAAATTTTAGGATTCATACATTCATCATTCTGAGTTTTACCGTGATTACTTTTATTTGGGATATGCCATCTCTAATGAAGTTTTCTTGCATAAAATGGATGTTAAACTAAATCAATTCATTTTGCTTGATCAGAAGACTCTAAAATATAATAATTTGTTGTAATTAGTTTTTTTTTTTGTTTGTTTTCTTTCTTCTTTTTTCTTTCTTTGTTTTTTTTTCCTTTTGGGGGGTAGGTTGTGTCAAGAATGACTGAAAATTCAATCTTATTATCCCTTGAAGGGTTTTCTGAAATTATATACAAGACAGCCTATCACAATAGGCAGTTTCCAAATCTAGATTTGGAAATCTATACAATTTAGGATACAAATACAGCCATATATTCTTCTAGAAGATATACCATACTATAAACTAAAGGAGATGGAGAAATAAGTTCTCTATTTTCTGTATATCATCAATACACTGATTTCTCTTTTTTCTTATAGAGGGAGGAAGAGAACAACATAATAGGAAAGAACAAAAAAGGAAAGAAGAATATACATAATATTCCTAACATATACCTATCAATCAAGGAGGTGATTTGGGGTATCAATTACATAGATTAAAGATAATTCCCCTTAGATAGAAAGGGAAATTAGCTCATTTCCATTCTTACACTCCCCCTCAAGCTAGCTTGAAGATACCTTCCATGGCAAACTTGCTCATTAGTTTTTCAAACTGATTTTTGTGTGACTCCTTTGTAAGAATATCAATGACTTGATCAACTGTTAGAATGTAGGGCATACAAATTAGCCCATTATCAATTTTCTCCTTAATAAAGTGCTTATCCACCTCTACATGTTTGGTCCTGTCATGGAGTACCAGATTAGGGACAATGAAAATCGTAGCTTTATTATCACAGTAAGCCTTAGTTGATAAGGAAGTGGAGACCCTTAAGTCTTCTAGTAACCTCTTTATCCACATAACCTCACAAATCCCATGGGCAATTGAATGAAATTCAGTTTCAACACTACTTCTGGCCATCGCGTTTTGTTTCTTGCTTCACCAAGCGACAAGATTACCTCCCACAAAGGTGCAGTAGCTCGACGTAAATCTTCTATCAGTAACACTGCCTGCCTAGTCCGCGTCTGTATAAGCCTCTATATGAAGATGTCCTCTGTGAAGCTTAGGAAGCAAACCCTAGCTTTTAATATGTATTTACAACCTAATTAAACTCATAGATTATACACCTATATATACAAATACAATTGGCCATGGGCTCTAATATAAGATTAACCCTAGATTATAACCATATAACTCAACACTCCCCCTCAAGTTGGAGCATATATATCATATGCACCGAGCTTGCTACAAATATGCTCAATTCGAGGACCCCTGAGAGATTTAGTGAAGACATCTGCATACTGGTCATTGGAATTGACAAAATTTGTGGTAGCCAGATAAAATCTTCTCTCGGATGAAGTGACAATCTATCTCGATATGTTTGGTCCTCTCATGAAAGACTGGATTGGAAGCAATATGTAATGCAGCTTGATTGTCGCAAATTAATCTCATCTGTGATATCTCCCCAAACTTGAGCTCCTGAAGCAATTGTTTTAACTAGATAAATTCACACGTTGCCAAGGCCATAGCACGATATTCTGCTTCTGCACTCGATCTAGCAACAACCTCCTGCTTTTTACTTTTCCAAGATACTAGGTTTCCTCCAACTAAAACACAATATCCTGAAGTAGACTGCCTATCAGAGGGAGAACCTGCCCAATCAGCATCAGAATATCCAACTACTTGAGTATGACCTCTGTCCTCATACAATAGTTCTCTACCTGGAGCTCCCTTAATATACCTGAGAATCCGGACTACCGCATCCCAGTGCAAAGAGACTGCAAAAACTGACTGATAACACTAACTGAGAAAGAAATATCTAGGCGAGTGATAGTGAGATAATTAAGTTTTCCGACTAGCCTGCGGTATCTTCCAGGATCAACAAGAGGCTCCCCCTGTCCTGGTAAGAGCTTTACATTAGGGTCCATAGGAGAATCTATAGGTTTACAATCAAGTATCCCAGTTTCTTCCAAAATGTCTAACACATACTTTCGTTGAGAGATAACAATACCAGAACTACATTGAGCAACTTCTATACCAAGAAAGTATTTAAGTAACCCCAAGTCCTTAATCTGAAAATGATGGAAAAGATGTTTCTTCAATTGAACAATACCATCCTGATCATCACTTGTAATAACAATATCATCCACATAGACAACCAAGTATATACACCTCCCCTATGATGTGTGTTTATAAAAAATCGAATGATTAGACTCACTACGAGTCATACCAAAGTCTTGAATGACAACACTGAAACGACCAAACCAAGCTCGAGGAGACTGCTTTAACCCATATAGTGAGTGACGGAGTTTACAAACCTGCCCAGACTCCCCCTGAGCAACGAACCCAGGAGGTTGCTCCATATAAATCTCCTCTTGAAGCTCACCATGTAAGAAGGCATTCTTAATGTCTAGCTGATACAATGGCCAATGGCGCATAACTGCTATAGAGAGGAACAAACGCACAGAGGACATCTTAGCAACAGGGGAAAAAGTGTCACCATAGTCAAGACCATAAACCTGAGTATACCCCTTGGCAACCAAACGGGCCTTAAGGCGATCAACCTGCCCATCAGGACCCACCTTGACAGTATAGATCCATCGACAGCCAATAAGAGATTTCCTTGGGGGTAAAGGGACCAAATCCCAAGTACCATTGGAATGCAAAGCAGTCATCTCATCCACCATTGCTTGTCGCCACCGCGGACCAGAAAGTGCCTCACTAACAGTCTTAGGTACTGAAACAGAGGATAAGGAAGACACAAAAGCACAAAAAGGAGACGAGAGACGGTGGTAACTAAGAAAATTATAAATGGGGTGAGGATTGCGAGAAGAACGGGTACCTTTCCGAGGGGGAGACAAAATACCAGAGAATGAGCCAGGTTTACTGGTACTAGCCATGTTGGACAGAAGGGAGTTCTACAAGATCAACAAATCTGAAACAAAAGGGGGTTAAAAATAGCCAAATAAAGAGGCTGGATGATCTAACATAGAGAATGAGGCATGTTGGATACGGGAGATAGCGGATGCCGATGACCAGCGGTAGAGGATGGCGACGAAATCACCTGGACTGGGATGAACTGAAGGAGGTGAGTCAAATGGTGAAGACGGCGTCGCGATCGGAGTACTGGAGAGAGAGATTGGAGCCAAAACAAGTCTCTGAACAGAGCGAGAGAGGCGGCGCGTGGCAGTGGCAACGATGACGATCCTCCGGGGGTCGATAGATCGGAGGCCGGCAAACGCAACGGTGGTGGCAGTGGGTGTGATCGGCCACCGGACAGTGAAGACCCGCTGCAGACTAGTAGCGTGAGCACGGTGGTGGCGGTGTGCGCGAGCGGCGATGACGGTGGCACGGCAGGCTGCGGTGGTTGGTGGCGACGCGACCGACAGTGGTCGTCGGTGATGTGGGCGGCGGCAACTAGGGTTTGTACAGTGGCTGCTAGGGTTTGTATTTTGGCTCTGATACCATGTGAAGCTTAGGAAGAAAACCCTAGCTTTTAATATGTATTTACAACCTAATTAAACTCGTAGATTATACACCTATATATACAAATACAATGGGCCATGGGCTTTAATATAAGATTAACCCTAGATTATAACCATATAACTCAACATCCTCATTTTTTGAAGAGCAAACATTTTTCAGGTATTCCTTTTAGGTACCTTAGAATTTTCTAGGTAGCTTCAAAATGCTGTGAACCTGGTGAGTGCATAAATTGGCTTACTACACTTACTGCAAATGCTATATCAGGTTGAGCGTGGGATAGATAGATGAGTCTGCCCACAAGTATTTGGTATTTTTCCCTTCTACCACATCTTTGGCCTCAACAGGTTGTAGCTTCAAGTTAGGTTCAATGGGAGTTTCAACTATCTTACACCTGGGCATTCCTATTTCATTGAGTAAATCTAGGACATACTTCCATTGGTTGACAAAGATTTCTTCCTTAGGTCTTGCAAATTCCATCCTAAGGAAGTACTTTAGGGGTCCCAAGTCTTTGATCTCAACCTCATGTGCTAGTTTCCTCTTAAGCTCTTTAATCTCTCCCCTGTTATCACCAGTCATTATTATATCATTCACATAGACAATTAAATAGCCCTCTTATCGTCTCTAGAGTGCTTGAAGAACATTGTGTGGTTGGTTTGGCTCTAAGTATAACCATACCTTTTCATCGCCTTTCCAAATCTCTCAAACCACGCTCTTGGAGATTGTTTCAGACCATATAAGGATTTTTTTAGACTACATACCTCGTTGGTACTGAGGTTCTTCTCAAATCTAGGTAGGAGGTTCATAAATACTTATTCCTCCAAATCGCCATTTAGGAACGCATTTTTTACATTGAGTTAGTGTAGAGGCCAATCAAAATTCACTGTGAGAGAGAGGAGGACTAGAATAGAGTTTATCTTTGTCACTGGAGAAAATGTCTCTTGATAGTCGATGCCGAATGTTTGGGCGAACCCCTTGGCAACAAGTCTTGCCTTATACCTTTCTATGCTCTCATCTGCCTTACATTTTACAGTGAAGACCCACTTACAACCTATAGTTGTTTTGCCTCTCGGTAGCTCCACAATCTCCCAAGTTCCATTCTTTTCAAGAGCATTCTTCTCCTCCTTTATCGCTAATTTCCAATCTGGGTCACCTATAGCATCTTGAATAGTTCTTGGAACATGCAGGTTAGAAATATTGGAAAGAAAGGCCTCATGGTGATTGGATAGTTTCTGGTATGACAAGTATTTGGCAATCGGCTGTTTGGTAGAAGATCTCACTCCTTTTCTAGTACCAATAGGGACATCAATATTGGACAAGTCAAATAAGAAAGAATCCAATGGAGTGAGTTTGGAGTTACCTTGAGAAGAAGAAAGACCATTATTCGGAGATGTTGATTGTTTAATTGTTCGAGGAATATTTGGATTGATAGTATTCTTTTGAGTTTGCCTTCTCGTTTAAAATTGAAGCTTCAATTTTGGATTGTTTTGATCCGTTTGTGGTAATTCTCCCCCTGGTTCTAATCCCATCATGTTAGGTACCTGTGAACTAAACACATCATGTTCCTTAATTTTGTGAACATCTGTTTCCTCGAATTGTTTATCAGAGTGGAGTGGAGTGGAGTGCCAATCATGGTTGGAAGAGGATCATGGATTTTTTAAAAAGTATCGTCCTCAACATGAAGATTCAAAAAACTATTTTTTTCCACAATATTCTCTCCCTGAAGATGATTTTTGGAAGGTCGAGTCTTAAGAAAAGACACATCCATACTTATATGAGTTTTTTTGGTCATAGGATGCACTTGTATCCTTTTTTTATTTGGAGCATAGCCCAAAGCATTCAGCAATGCCATTTTGTTGGGGGTTTCACGACAAGTGGATTGATGTAAAATTCCATTTTCTTTCAAAAAACCCCCCAAAGATTCTGGAAAGCTTAGAGAGATTGGAAATTTTGCATATCTTAGCTAATAGAATGTACACCTATTTATACTAAATCATTCATATGCCATGACATAAGGCTAACCCTAAGTCTAGAATACACACACAAGTGTTATCTTTATATACAACTCAACACTCCCATTCAAGCTAGCGCATATATATCATATGCATTAAGCTTGTTACATATATACCTAATTCAAGGACCTTTGAGGGATTTAGTAAAGATAACTGCTAATTGGTCATTGTAAAGGTACAAGCAGAGGTAGTAACTAGGGTAAAACAAAAGAAAGGAATTCGTGAAGTGAAACTGGAATTAGAATGATCAATACACGTATAAACAGAAGAGCTGCTGATTATATACTCAACGACTAAACAAATGAAAGGCATGCAAACATAAGCTGCGAACATAACGCTAGCCGTAGGAAATAAAGCTAGCTAGGACTACCAATTTATAACAGTACAATATAATTACAAAAAGGTGAAAATGCAACATAAAGAAGTGTTGGAAGATAAAGAAGAGATGGGCTCTAGATAAGGGCTATCAATAGCAATTATTTATCAAAACTAATCTGTAAATTAGTGTTTAAATATTGTAAAATCTATTCCTAGAAAATAGGAGATAAGTAGGAGTTGTTTTGGGAGATTATTTAGGAGATTTATTGTATATATATTTCCTTAGACTAATGAAGCAATATACGGTGGAATCAATTATTGTTCCATACGAATTTCAACATGGTATCAGAGCTTGATACCTATGCCTTTCAAGCGCTTGAACTCTAGGTCATATCGGACGCTTCCGATCGCGATATGGCAGAAAATCCATCAGATGGCGGCGAGAATAATATATAACATCGATAACTCTTTTGAAGGCGAGAGTAGGCAAGGAAAATACACTTGATGGACCGAGCAGACAATTTATCTTGACCTGGAGACAGGTTATGGACAAAGCAGGTGCAACCAAAGACACGGGGAAGAAGAATATATAATGGTTGATCAGGAAACAAGAGAGGTTGAGGAATCTGGTGCTGAAGAACTGAGGAGGGCATCCTGTTAATGAGATAGCAAGCAATGAGGACAGCTTCAGCCCAAAAGCGAAAGGAGACATGATGATGTAGAAGAAGAGTGCGAGCAATTTCAATTAAATGTCTATTTTTACGCTCAACAACCCCATTCTGCTGTGGAGTATAGGCACAAGACGACTAATGCAAGATTCCCTGAGAAGACATAAAGGTAGTAAAAGGAATACAAAAATACTCAGGGGCATTGTTACTGCACAATACTTGAATAGAGGTATGAAATTGCGTTTTGATTTCAGCACAAAAGGATTCAAAAATTGAGAATAACTTAGAACGATTTTTCATTAAATATAACCATGTATAATGAGAATAATTGTCGATAAACGTTACAAAATATTGAAAACCCAAAACAGACATGATACGACTAGGACCCCAGATATCGGAATGAACTAAAGCAAACGGCGGCACAACCCAATTATTGACACACTTTGGAAAAGAAGTGCAAGACTGTTTTTCAAGTTGACAAGACTCACAATGAAAAGTTGACAAATTAGACAAACTGGGGATTATCTTCTGAAACTTAGCCAAACTAGGATGTCCCAAACGATTGTGGAGAAGAGCAGGAGACTCAGTCACCGAGCAAGCAACAGGAGATGCAGGGAGGTTGAGATGATAGAGACCCTGCGACTCACATCCAACGCCAATCATCTGTCCCGTATCGCGATCCTGGATAGTAACAGAATGATCATCAAAGGTGATAGAACAATTTAAGGCATGCGTGAGTTTACTAACAGAGATAAGATTAAAGGGACAATGAGGAAGATAAATGACAGAATCTAAAGGTAGAGAAGGTAAGGGTTTGGTAGTGCTAACAGCTTTAGCAACCGTTTTGGACCCATTGGCGAATGTTACAGAAGGTAAAGAAATAGAATTAGTAAAATGAGAAAACAAATGGGGATTACTAGATATATGGTTAGAAGCACCTGAGTCCAGGACCCATGGTCCTAAAGAGGATGACTGAGCGAGACAGGCAGTGGAATCACTAGAGTGGGCGATAGAAACAACTGTGGATGAGGATTGCTTAGACGTCTTATACTTGAGATACTCATCGTAGTCAGCCCCAATGAGAAGAATAGATTGCGGTGGACGACCATCAAAGGACTCAGATCGAGAACCATCAGCATGAGCAACATTAACACGAGGAGGGCGGCCATGCAACTTATAACACTGTTCCTTAGTATGCCCCACTTGTGATAGTAGTTACACTTGGGGCGTTTGCCCCGATTACCACGATTTCCTCCCTGTTCGCCACTACTCTGAACTTGTGAAGCCATAACCGAATGATCATCTGCGGAAGAGGGAGGCACTGTAGTCTATAGGAACAGATGAAACCCGAAGAAGACAAGAATACACTTCATCCATAGTAGGTACAATAGGACTAGCAAGAATCTGATCACGAATAGGAGTAAGCTCAGGACCAATGGTAGCAAGAGTACACACCATGAAGAACTTATCTCGTTGAGCTAGATTCTCTACAGCGGTCTTACCAGCAGGTAACAAAGAGTTAAATTCAGCTTTAATAGAGGCCATTCAACCAAGAAAATTAGGAAGAGTTAGACCCTGCTATAGTAAACTGAGCAGATTAGACACCATCGAATACAGGCGTTGAATGTCATTAGTGTATAAGTCCTTGTCCTAAGCCCACAATTCATAGCACGTGATATAGTTAGTATAGATCGGATGAAGAGAAGGATCAATTGATTGCCACAAGAGACTGCATAACAGAGCATCAGCTCTTTACCACTCAGTTTTATCCGTGGTCACATTCTCAGCCTTGGTAGTTAGATGATCCTGTAAACCTTGACCCATACACCATAGTTCAACTGCCTTGGACCAAGAGATATAATTGGAGCTGCCCATCAACTTCTCAGTAGCAATGACTGGAGAGGGAGATAGAATACCAGAGAAGGAGCTAGATTTACTTGTACCAGCCATGTTGGACAAAAGGGAGCCCTACAAGATCAACAAATCTGAAACAAAAGGGGTTAAATAACCCAAAAAGAAAGGTTGGATGATCTAACATAGAGAATGAAGCGTGGAGGCGCACTGGAGCGACGGCGGATGCCGGTGGGGACTGATGGTAGCGGATGGCGACGAAACCACCGGGATTGGGATGGACTGAAGGAGGCAAGTCCAATGGTGAAGACGACGTTGCAATTGGAGCACTAGAGAGAGAGATCAGAGCAAAAATGTCTCCGTGAACAGTGTGAGAGAGGCAACGCGTGGCGGTGGCAATGGCGGTGGGTCTCCGAGGGTTGACAGATTGGAGGCCGGCGAACACAATGGCGGCGGCTGTGTGCGTGATTGGTGGCTGGATAGTGGAGAACCGTTGTAGACTAGTAGCGCGGGCGGCGGGAACGTAGTGGGCGGCGGTGGGATGACCTATGTTGCACGGAAACTTCTCGGAGGAGTCGTTTCTCCGTTTTCGAAACGTTTCTCGTTCCCGTTTCAGATGCTTTTTATGCCTATTTTTTTGAAGAATATCCGTTTCAGCGTTTCCGTTTTGTATTAGAAACGTTTCCCGTTTCTTTTTCCGTGCAACATAGGGCACGATAGGCTATGGCGGTCGGCGGCAATGTGATCGACGGTGGTTGTAGGTGATGTGGTCGGCGGCGGTGGCGATTTGTATGGCTGCAGCTAGGGTTTATATTTTGGCTTTGATACCATGTGAAGCTTAGGAAGAAAACCCTAGCTTTTAATATGTATATTCAATTAATTAAAGTCATAAACTATACACCTATATATATATATATATATAAAATACTAAACGGGCCATGGGCCACGGGCTTCTAACATAAGATTAACCCTAGGTGTATTGTATAAATATAACCATATAACTCAACAATATCCATGCCCAACATTGTTGGCTCGGCTTGGTAGTTGAGAAGAGTTTTTGATATTCAAGCTGTTTTGATGCAATGAGGATTCAAGGGTTTAATTGGTGAGAAATTGTTTAGTCTTCCTTTTGAAGTTGAATGTAAGGGAACATGTTGCTTTATGGTAGATTGTTTTTGCATACATCTGTCTAGAAGCAGTCTAACTGGAGGTTGAATGTTGCTAGTTTCATTTTGCTGCTGTTTTTATCTTTCATTTTCTATGTTCACTATTGTCTCAAGGTACAAATTTTTCCACTTTGTGATGGCACCAAGTCACCACACTTGGTCTCAGCCAACTATGTCAAGGATACACTTGCAACCATAAATGCGCACACACATCACACAGAAATTCAGGTCAACACCCTGCTTTATTACTTTAAGCCACGAAGCACAAAGGATGTGCCAGTCTCTCTAACTAGCCACAATGTGCATTCAGGGGCTATTTTTAGCCATGCTTCAGCATGACTTTGGCAGTTTGGCTACTAAAGCGATTCATTTAAACATATGTTCAATACAATAACATAATTTTCCCTCCTGATGTGGTAGGCTCAAGAAGGTGCTGATGTTTCTGGTGTTCTGGCAGTGATGACTTTGGGGATGTAAGTTGAATTGAGTTATAGAGTTTTGCATTTAGCCAATAGCTTCTTGATACCAATATGCATGGGCAGGTTCTATGCTGCATTTGCTAGGACTGCTTTTAAGGGTGATGGTCAACAAAGCTTGCATCATTTTTGGTATGTGTCTCTTTTCTTTTTTTGTAGCCTTTCTGAAAATTGAATTCATAAGTTCAAGTGATTTTAAGATCATTAGAGGAGATTAAAGCAATAAAACCGACATTTTTCAGTACCAGAAGAGGATCTGTCATTTTGTCTTTAAGTTGTTCAAAAACTTTAAATATGAAAAAGTACAGAGTGCAATGGTAGAGGTTTAAAAGATTAAAATGTGTCACAATAATTGAAGCAACATGGTGGACAACTGATACATATGGAACCTGAGTGCTAGGAGAAAACCATGGATGACCTGATACCTAGGAAGAATACAGTTATACACTTTCTTACGCCACACAAGATGATAGGAAGAATACACTTTGGAGAATGAGAGAGCACTTATACACAGACCACTTGAAGGATCAAAATCTCTATCAGGATTTTCTCCCCAAATAATTTCTCCATTCAAGAAATCCTCCAAGGTGCTGAATTCTTGAATCTGATTTGTGGCTCCAATCCTAGAGTGGGTTTGAACAGCCATTGTGAAACAGATTCTGAGATTGTTTTGTCAATCCGAATTGTGCTAACATATTTTCTATCTTTACATGACGAATAAATCACAATCCAGAGCCAAGTTTAGTTTTTGAATTGGCAACACTAGATCCTAATAAAATATAGTTGCCGTTACTTCAAAACTTTGATACCGAAGTAAATAAAGAAGAGTGGTGGAAAGAAAGAGGAACTAATGTGAAATAGTGCTACTTTTCACAAGTAATGTGACATCAATTCTCTAATACTAACCTGCTTACAGGTAGAAACAATGAATCTTTCATAAGTGGTTGTGCTATTATAGATCTTTTCATAGTGGTTTTAATTATTTGACTCAACCATGCAAGAAAAGGATAGACAATTTCTATTAATTGAATCATGCTGAATTCTGGAATTTTACTCTTCTATGGTTTATTGCTTCACACAAAAATACCAAACTAAAGGCATCAACAATAATTGTTTCACAATGAATACTGATGGTGGACAAAGCAAGGGAATTCTCTCAATTCTTAGAATTCTTAAAGCTCTCGGGCTGTGGCTCTTACATCTTTATTTTTAGGATTAAAGATGGAAAAATGTCAAACTAAACATGTAAAAACTAAGCTAAGCTCAACAAATGAGCCACAATTTCCCCCTAAAATACTCTATACTGAAGTGCTAAATGATAGAGTTCCTGCCAGATGAATGGTGCTCATGGCAAAGTGTTCTTCTCTAGAGCCCAGCCAAGTCTAGCTCGCTGAAACCTTGTTGTGTTAGTGTTTTCTAGTGCTTTTCAGCAGAATCATCTGGAAGAAAAAAGTAGTAAAAATAACTGGTCTTGGGACTCTTTTTCCAAGTTGCGACTTGTTTAATTTATAAACAATCTATCTATCATGCACATCATGTTTTGTTCATTAACTGAGGAAGTTTCTCTTATTCCTTATTTTCAGGGAAATGGTTGCCTATATTGCTAATACTTTGATTTTTATCTTAAGGTATGTGCTTAAGTATTTCATTTTTTTTTGACAACTGATGCTTAAATACAGCTCTTTCAGTTCATATAATTATATTTCAAGAAAACCTTTTTTAGGGTAATTACTTATTTAAGGATCAGATCAGAAACTAGATGACGGTGCATAGAGATGGTTGGAGAGTTAGAATTCATTTAACTAGATGACCATGCCTTTAATTCCACCTAGTAGGATTAAAGGCTTGCAATTGTTGTTATGGTGTAAGGATTAGAAACTATACATATACAAAGTCTCTCTCCTACCTTCCTTCCCCCCCTTCTCCTCTCTCTTTATGTATACACATGCATATATATATATCCAATTTTGTGTCACAGTTGATATATATGCTTGCATGTATTTACGTGCACTTATATATGAATTCATGTCATATATTTGTGCTAATGAGATCTTTGAAGTCATGAAGTTAATTTCAAGTGTTATTTTTCACTAAATTGCAAGCCATCTTAAGGGTCTATTTGAGGTAGATAATTTTTTAGGATCCTTTGTGAATATTACTTTCATGTGGCATGCTTACATTATGCACACATATCATGGATGCAACTTGTCACATTACACATGAGGCTGCCGTAGAAACATCATGTGTCATGCCAACATAAATGAACCGCAAAAGATGTTGGAAATGTGGAGTTGATTCGATTTATGACACCTACACAGAGCTGGCACAGGGGTCCTATTGCCTGGTCAACGGGTGGGGGTCAAGGGGGCAACGCTCCTTCCGGGGGCTTAGTGGCGGAGCCCCCAAAACCTAAAGAGGCAATAGCATGACCTCTACCCGGGTAGAAAGCTAAATAGGAAGTTATGCCCAAAACCAAATGGAATTGGAAGATTTGTTTATGAAATCCTAAACAAATTAGGAATCTTGTTCAAAGTAGTTGTTCTATTTGCTCTAGTTTTTGTCTATAAATATGTGGGCATAATTTTTGTAATTGTAATCTTCTCAAAATAGTAAAAAACACCTAGTGCGGTCGTGGACGTAAATGTTGTTTGCCAAACTGCATAAATTTGTTTTGTGTGTGGGAGATTCTGTGCCAATTTTTTTTTTTATTGCTTGATTTGTTCCCTAACGAAAGACGCACTTTCCTCAATCTAAACTCTCATTTCTTCAACTTGTCCTCAACTTTTCAGTGGAGCCCCTTCACTTCTTCGGCTCTGCCGCACTTTTCTTTAGCACTTCCCTTTCTCACTTTACACCTGAGAGTCTCTCACTCTAGCTTGCTTGTGCTGGAAATGATAGATTGAGACCATATTTATAGGCATCTCTAAGCTGCTGAAACAGCTGAGTGTGGCAGCCCCATAGGCCGGCATCCTTCTTGTTAAATGCCCAGCTTCCCGCTTCAGCTGAAGTTGCTGCCATCTTTCCCCCCTATTTGTTGCCACTTGTTTCTCCCTTGGTGGCAATTTCCTTGTGTGAAAGCTCATTGTCTTCTAGAAGCCTCTATATAATGCTGAAAGTGTTAGGACCCCAAGGATATAAAAGAAAATATAGTAGGTAGTACTAGATAGTTTTGGTATCTTCTATTTGATTGTATTTTCTGTTTTATTCTGTAACAGAATTACCTACATAGGGGAAGTAGCTATATAAAGCTACCGGAGATGTAAAGAGGGGGTTATGTGAATTGATATCCAAATTTCTGTTCTCTCTCTCGAGCTCCTTTGATATCCCTCCCAAATTCTGTCTGTTATCTCCCTCATGTCTAATTCTCTGTCCATTTTCTCTCCTGTCAGTATTTTCCTCAAAACCCTCTAGGTAAACCCTAGAATCCTGACAAATTGGTATTAGAATGAGGCTGTCCTCGGCTACTGAATTGGATCTGGACGATTCAGGAAGGCAGTTTCTGTTCCGAAGAGGAATTAAGGCAACTTTTGAAGGCAGCTTAGAGTCGCTATAATTCAGGTGGTATCAGAATTCTAATCCAGAGGCAATTCCTTGACCTTTGACTTTTCCAACTACAAAGCAAAGCTAGGCGACTTCTGGCGATCTTAGCAACAAGCATAGTCAGGCGAATTCCGACAATCTAGGCAGCAAAACAAGGCCTGGCAATTCCAATGATCCCTATGAACTTTCAGGAAGCTGCGACACTAACCTCAGACGGAGAATAGCAATTGCGGACGGAACCAGAATCAAGCAGATGGAGTCCCAGTTACAGCAGGTGACTGCGTTTGTGTCGGAAATACAGATTTTAATAGGATCTATGGAAGAGGCGATGGAAAAGAAGTTGGATAATGTAGTCTGTCAGATGCGTGAGTAGGTAGGCAGTCAGATATGCGAGCAGATGCAGAATTTTATGGCAATGTTCTCTAGGCAGAATCAGGTAAGTTGTCACCTAACTGATCCAATTCTTCCTGGACTTGAACCAGCCCCTAGGGCAGTAGACTCCTTGGATTTCGAAATGGAGCCTGCTGTAAGTGGAGAGATTTTTTGAAGAGAGCTCTAGGAAAAAAGCAAGGGATACAGGCTAATCAAAACCAACCTTATTTCCCTATGCCTAAGCTTGATATTCCTTTGTTCGAAGGCCAGAATACACTGTGGTGGATCAGGTGCTGTGAAAAGCTTTTCTCCTTGTATCAAGTACTGGAGCAGCAGAAGATCACTTTAATCTCTGCATATCTAAACGATGTGGCAGATTCCTGGTTCCAAGGCTGGATTGGGCTACAAAATAACTGTAACTGGACAAATTTAGTGAAGGATTTTTGTGCCAGATATGGTGATCGGAACTTGACTGATGTAGTGGAAGAGTTCAACAAGCTGAGACAAGAAAGTACTGTCTAACGATACCAGGTGAAATTTGAGGAACTGAAATTTTTGATGATAAACCTCAATCCTGGCTTAAGCGAGGCCTACTTCGTTTCAAGCTTTATTAGTGGCTTGAATGAAGAGTTGAGGTCAACGGTCAAAATGTTGCAAACTTGCAGCCAAGGTCTATCAAATAGGCTGTGAAAAGTGCAAGATTACGAAAGATGACTATAGAATCCATTATGAAGAAGCATAAGATCCTATCTGAAATTCCTCCTACAATCAGTCCACAATTGGAAGGGACTTCTTGGACTACAACCTCAGAACTGCATCAAGGAAGTCTAAATCCTAGGGTTCAACCAAACCCTAACTCAGCCAAATCTCTTTCAATGGAACAACAGAGACAGTTAGGCTTATGCTACCGATGTGGAGAAAAATTTAATCTAGGCCATCAATGCAGGAAGCAATTATTATACATGGAAGAACTAGAGGATGAAAATGAAGAAGAGCAAGTAGGGATTGGCTAAAGAAATAGGCCTGTTGTTGTAAGTTCTTGGGGTAAGAACTCTCTCAAGAAGGGGAGAATTGTCAGGACCCCAAGGATATAATAGTAAATATAGTTGGTAGTAGTAGATAGTTTTGGTATTTTCTATTTGATTGTATTTTCTATTTTACTCAAAATTACCTAGATAGGGGAAGTAACTATATAAAGCTACTAGAGAAGTAAAGAGGAGATTATGTGAATTGATATCTGAATTTCTGTCCTCTCTCGAGCTCCTCTGATTTCCCTCCCAAATTTTGTTTGTCATCTCCCTCATTTTGTCTAATTCTCCCTCCATTTCTCTCTTGTTCTTGGTATTTTCCTTAAAAACCCCTAGGTAAACCCTAGGAATTATTTGATGATGTTTACTTTAATCCTTGTTTAATTATTCTTAATCCCTTGATTAATCATATATCCAACTCTCTCAAATCTGATCCAAAATTTATAATTTTTATATCATTTGGACCATGGTTACCTAATACACCCCACCCCCCTGAGCACCGCGTTCCAGTACGCGTGTACTAGAACGCGGTGTGTTTGCGTCTTGGAATGCTTAGGGATGCGTCCCAGTTCTCCGGTAATGAAGACTCGGGTCCCTGCTGCCATCTTCTTCCTCTCTCTCTGCACCGATATTGTCTTCTTCCTTTCTCTATGCAACAACCCTTCCTTTCTCTCTACAACAGCTCATGGTTTTTGTCAAGAAGGGGAAGCAGCGACGAGGATCAAACTATATAAGTTCTGAAGAGAGATTTCAGCAAGTTCCCCACCATTCGAGCTTCTCATCTCCAAATAGAGGTGACTACGGAATATGGATGACGATGGACAACAAATCCTTGAAGCTTCTTCAACGATGGAGTACTTCAAGTTGCAGAAGATGAAGATGAGGTTTCCTTCTTCCACTGTGAGGCTTTAAATTGTAGTAGCTGGTGGAGAGCAGTTGGTGGGTCTGCTCTACAGAGAGGCACAACCACCTCTCATGAGTTGTGCTTCACTTTTTGACTTTTTGGCTAAAGTTTTAATTGGAACTCCACATCCATAATTCCCATTGTACTTTCTAGAAATACACATGCGAATTGCACATTAAAATAACATCAAATATAAAGTTTATAAATTAAATAAAAAAGAATAAAATTTATTCTGTAAAATAATATCAAATATAAAATATTGTTTGATGTCTTCATGAATCTTATTGATCTTATTTGATGTCTTCATTGTTTTCAATCTTAAACTCCTAAGTCCTAACTTCTAATCCCAAATCCCACATAAGTTTCATCATTTCTCTATTTTAAGAATTTTAATCATTTGTATTAGTTCCTATTTCCTAATTTATATGGTCAAAAAATCTAAAATATTTTTTAAAAAATTTATATATTCATCGGCGTTCCACTTTGGCGCACCAAAACATAGCATGACCCCAAGTGGCGAACCGATGAAACCTACCCCCCACGTACCGCGTTCCGGGAAAAGTGGCGTACCACGTCCCCGTATCGCGTTCCACGTACCGAGCGTTCCACAAACCAGGTAACTATGATTTGGACCCTCTCACCATGTCTAATAACATGTTAATTCACGAGATGTCATAGTTCCTTCGTCATTATTTCTTTCTCCAAGTCCATAACTTCCATGCACATCTTTATACACATTCCCTTCTCTTCCCACTTTAAGTCACCTCTTATAGTTATTTTCTCTCCTCTAAGTATTTCTTGTACCAACCCTCTAAATTTCCTAGAAGTTTGTCTTTATCTCCTCTCTTAACTCAACCTGTGGTGCATATGTACTAAGGCTATCTCCAACCGCGCTCTCTATTTCACTCTCTATTATATTATAAACAATTCAGTCCATATTCTTTTTGTACCTCGAAAATTGTGCTTACTCCAACCACATTCCCTATTCTACTTTCTATTTGCCTCTCTATTTCATTTATTTATTAATAAACTTCAATTCTAATTCATTTTAACTTATCTATAATTTTTATTACTATAAAAAATTAATTTAATTTTCTAATTTAATAATAAATAATATGCTATTGAATTTTAATATTATTTAATATATTTTTAAAATCAATTTACTAATATTTTTTAAATAAAATTATTTAACCAAAAATTTTCAAATTAATCCCATAATAATAAATACACAATTTTATCAATAATTAAATATGCAAATACACAAAATCAATAATTGCACAAACCCACTGTTGTATGTTTATCTTCTGCCACAATCTCCACCTCCATTGGTTCATCTTTCCCAGCTCCGTCGCTGTTGACTCTGTCTTCTCCGACTATGGGCCTTTTCTTATTTTTCATGTCCGACCACCTAGACCCTCTGTCTCTAAAGCCGACGACAAATTGGTTGTAATCGACAATGGCAAAGGCTATGATGACGACTGTTGTGGGGGCGTGGGCTGTTGAGATGGCCGTTGTGGGGAGAGATGGCAAAGGCTGTGGCGACAAGCTCGATCGCCAAATCTAGCAAGGCGATAGTGGATCACTATAATATGGCGAGGAAAATTGGTGATGACAAGTAGCATTAGAGTGGAGAAATCCCAAAGCCTCCCTAAAAATTTGGCTTGTCAAGTGAAATGGCGACCGGTTGGAGATAGCCTAACAGTATTCATATTATTTTCTCCTATAACAACTTTGGCTTCAATGATCCTATCTCTTATTCTCTTCACATTCAATACCCCATCCTTGAAAGTCTTATCTATAATAATCCCCACTCCATTGTTAGCCCTATCTTTCCTTGAATACCAAAGTTTATCCAGATTTTGCAAACATCTTAGCTTAAACTCCGACCCATCCCATCTCTTGGAGGCATATAATATTGATTTCTCCTAATCATCACACCCCAAACCCTAAACCAGTCTTTCTTCCTTAGCAATTACCAAATATTGTAATATTATTAATAATATGAGTATTTTATTTTTAATATTATTGATCTGTATTCTTAGTTTTATTATAGTAATATTACAAATAAATTATCATTAAAAATATAATGTTTGAAATATCATAAATATTGTATTGGCAGTATTAATTTTATGATAATAATATAATTATTAATATTTTAATATTATAGTAATGTTATCAATAATAATTTATAGCCCTATATAAAAGCTGAAAACATGTCTTCTTTGGCCATTTGGAATATCTTTTTCAATTGTTAGGATTGATATAATTGTATAGCAATAGCACTAATGCCTAAGAGGGGGGTGAATTGGGTTGGTTAAAATTTTGGTTTAAAACTTGAAATTTTGATTATGATGAAGATAGAATTTTGATGCAAGTTAAAAATGATTAGAAGATTGCAAACCACAATTTATGAAACAAAGAGTAAACACAATAGAGTGACACAAGTGATGTATAGTGGTTCAGATTAGACAAGCCTAATCCACTACCTTAACTCCTCACTAAGGATTTTCAAACAAATTACTATAAATCTCCTATCACACTAGATAGGACCTCTAGCACCAAGTTAGGAGAATACAATCCTCTTGCTTAACCAAGCAAGCCCTCTAGCAAAGTTAGGTAAGATATAACCTCCTACTTAAATACAAGTAGGTTCTCTAGCTATATGAGCTAGGAACACAAAGAGTGATACAAGAAAGAAATATCTAAGAGTATGCACTCTTAGTTACAATATAACCTCAAATAGGTGCAAGGCTTGAAGTCTAATTTTACAAAGAAAATACAAAGCCTCGAAACAACGAGAATGAATACACCAATAGAGCACAACAATGGGTAAGCACTTGGGAGCTTGTAGATTGATCACTTGAGTAATTTGAATCCTCCATTTGACTTCTATTTATAGTGTCTTGAGAGCCCATTCGAGAATCTTGTCGTTGGAAGTGGAGGGAGCACTTTGCAATAGTGGACAAACTAGCCATTGGGAGATCTTGCGATAGATGCAAGGAATCGGTCGACAACTTAGTAAAAATTCAAAAATCGGTCGACAGTTTATTTGAAATTGTCGATAGGTGTGTATGCATTTTGTCGATCAATAGATGTAAGTGCATCGGTTAATAGATGCAAGACATGTTTCAGGAACATCAAGGCTGGACATACTATCAGTCGACAATTCATTGAGAAGCGGTCGACAGATGGACCAAAATTAAAGGATCGGTCGACAAATGAAGGCCAAATTTAAGGAGATAAGAGCAAGCATTATGCCAGTCGATAGCCCTAAGGCAAATGATCAATAGCCAGAAGCTTTTCAACCAAAACGGTCAACAGTTTAGGCAAAATTTGCAAAATGGTCGACATGTTCTCTTAATCGGTCGATAGATGGCCTTATTTTTTATTAAAAATGTTTGCTTCATTTTAATCCATTTGACCAACGATTCATTGCAAATTATATATATATAAATATATTTTGGGTTAAAATAAAATTTTGGGTTAAAATAATCCTTCGCTGCCGTTGAAGTCGCCACCATCAACTTTTTTGGTCACGATTCACCTCTATTGCGGCCTCTATCGTCGTCCGCCTCTGTTGTTCCAATCATTGTCGACGCCTTCATCTCTCCCCTTCTCTTTCTTTTTGGGTTTTTTGTTCTCGCTCGTCGTTTCTCTTCTATCGTCGTCTGCCTCCGCCGCTGACGCCTCCATCTCCTTCTCTCTCTCGCCCATCTCCACCGTTCGTTGTTTGCCTCCTCCATCTCCGTCGTTCATTGTTTGCCTCCACCATTCGTCGCAGACACCTCCATCTCCCCCTCTTTCTCTAGGTCTTCTATTAAACTAATATATATAAATATATAATATATTTACTGAAAATGTATTTGAATATAATTTTGGATTAAATATACATATTTTCTAAACAACAACATAAACTAAACAGGAATAAAAATAAATAATATATTTTTGGTTAAAATATATTTTTATGTTATTATTTATTTCTTTATTTACTAAAATATATTTTGGGTTAAAATAATATATTTACTAAAATAATTCATTGCTTCATGTTCTCCACCATTTTTCATTGAATGTTAAATTGATTTTGTGTTTAGATTTCGAAAACCAATTGTCATTTTTTCATCATCAAAGCCAATCACTCAATTAAAACATCAATATAAGAAAATAGTTTCCTATTTTTAACAAGTGAAGGCATTTCCAAATTTTATGTGGAAGAAGAAACTGGAGATGAAGTAGAAAATTGGAGATGGGAAATTGGAAAAATGTTTTCTGTAACTAGCCATTGTCAAATGTGAATATTTCCTTTCTCTCTATTGGTTGCATCAACTTTTTAGCTTATTTACAGAAAAAAAAAAAAAAACTTTTTAGCCATAAAAAAAATAAATAAATGGGGAAATTGAAAGATGTTAAAATGAATATTGTAACATGTGCAATAATGTAGTGTTTCTTAATTAAGTCATACTTATTATATAAGCAGGAGAATCAGGCATTTAATTATGCAAAGAATGCATTCAAAATCATATTATGCTGCACCTTGTTAAAAAGGGGATATAAAAATTCAGGGACATCCTTTGTTTGCTAGTAGTGGAGGCAAGATGCCTGCAATAGTGACTTATGTGGGCAATCTTGTTTAACAGAGTGTGTCTTGGTGCTGCCAAAAAGTGCTCCTTACTAGAGCTTTCAATCTAACATGCTGATGTACTATCATTTACCTCTTCTGCAATATCATGTAGGAGGACAACTTAAATGTGCCATGTTCCATTCCATCTCAGTTAACATTTCTTATGCTTTTCATATGATCAAATAGAGAATTGCCTTTGGAGTATTTTAGTGCCAGCATATATCTTCATACTAAACAATTTTGTTTTCATTTTGCTTTTGCAGTGGTGTTGTTATAGCTGAAGGTGTACTTGGCAATGACAAACTTTTTGAAAACCATGGTATCCTCCAACTTTGAAACTTGCACCTTATACATTAGCATACATATCTTCATTCAACATTTTTTCTCTTCCCATTTTCTTTGATGGTTTACTGTTTAAGCATAATCGTCTCATGTATATGTTTGCTCATAGCTAATTATGGTTTTTATTTAAAGAAAAAAATTTAATCTAGATCTTTTAACTATAGCAAAAATGTAATGGTTAATGAAGAAATTCTCGTAATTCTTCTACCTTTTCAGAATGAATTTACAGCCCTATTTAAGGTGAATCTTGACACCTACATAAGGAAACTAGCAATCAACCTACTAAGGAAGCTAGTTACAAAGAAAATTTGTACAATTGGAAACTACCTAATATGGAGAAAATATCTTACATTCCATATCCATGGATTCCACATCTATTATTTCTTATCTTGAGTAAATCCTTTAATTTATTCAGCCTCTTTCAACACTCCCCCTCAAGCTGGTGAGTGGATATCTTCAATTCCCAACTTGCTAGCAATCTCTTGAAACCTTGAAGTGGGTAAAGCTTTGGTTAAAACATCAGTTAACCGGTTTCATGATGTCACGCGAGGGATAGTAATAAGTCCATTATCAATCTTCTCTTTGATGAAATGCTTGTCCACTTCCACATGCTTCATTCGATCATGTTGAACCGAATTGTATTCTATACTGATAGCTGATTTGTTATCACATTATAGTTTCATTGATCCATTTCATTTAATCATCAAATCTTTTAGAATTATTTTGATCCAAAGGAGTTCACAAACACCAAGAGCCATAGCACAAAATTTTGCTTCTGCACTTGATTTGGCTTCCACATTCTGTTTCTTGCTCCTCCAAGTAACCAATTTTCCTCCTAAGAAAATGCAATAACCTGTGGTTAACCTCCTGTCTGTAAGAGATCCTGCATAATCAGCATCCGTGTATGCCTTTACTATCAAATCACTTACCTTTTTGAACAAAATTTCTTTTCATGGAATAGCTTTCAAGTACCTGAGAATTCTCAGAACTGCTTGTAGATGTTCTTCCTTAGGATCATGCATGAATTGGCTGATTGCTCCCACTGCATAAGTGATGTTAGGTTTGGTGTGTGAGATAAATCAATCTCCCTACCAACCTGTGATATCGTCTTTTATCAACAATTGTTCCCTCCTTACTTTCTTGGCTCATTCTATGATTTGGATCAATAGGAGTATTCATTGGTTTGCACCCAAGGGTACCTGTTTCCTTGAGCATATCAAGGATATACTTCCGTTGAGATATAAATATCCCTTGTTTGGAATATGCCACTTCAATCCCGAGGAAGTATTTCAGTTTCCTTAGCTCTTTTATCTCAAATTCCCAAGCCAATTTTGTTCTCAACTTGAGTTTTTCTTCCTTATCACTTTTGGTAATGTGGGAAAAAGGAAACGGTATTCCTTCTTAATTTTATTGATGTAAATAATAGAATTTATACAAGAAGGTTCCTAAGAATTCTCCTAAGTTTTAGAACTAGATTACATTCCCTACTTTTTAGGACTAGATTACTTACCTTATATCTAGGACTAGATTACAACAATTTAAATATACAACAAATAGATAAAACACAAAATAGATACAAAAGATAAAAGAATAAAATCCTATCTCTATCTTGATTCTCGGCCATAGCTTCTTAATCTCATTCCAACACTCCCCCTTGAGCTGGGGAGTAGATATCAATCATACCCAGCTTGTTGATCATGGCTTCAAATTGGGTATTTGACAAACCTTTTGTAAGAACATTGGCTACTTGATGGTTGGAAGGAATATATGAAATTTTCAATAGACCACTATCCAATTTTTCCTTTAGGAAATGCCTATCAATTTCAATATGCTTAGTTTTTTCATGTTGCATCGGATTGTAGGCTATACTTATAGCTGATTGATTATCTCCCAAGAGTTCAATAGGCCTTTGTATCAGAATTTTCAAATCTTCTAGGATAATCTTTACTCATAAGAGTTCGCATACACCTAGAGCCATAGCTCTAAATTCTACCTCAGCACTAGATCTAGCCACCACCCCTTGCTTTTTCCTCTTCTAGGATATCAAATTTCCTCCTAGGAATACATATTACCCGATTGTAGATCTTCAGTCAACTAGAGAACCACCATAATCAACATCTATATAGCCTTGAAGCTTTAAGTCTGTTCCTAGAGTGAATAAGATCACTTTTCCAGGCGTAGCTTTAAGATAGCATAAAATCTTCCTTACTGCTGCCATATGTTCTTCATTAGGATCATGCATGAACTGGCTGACTAGGCTGACAACAAACGATATGTCAGGCCTAGTATGTGATAGATATATTAATCGCCCTACCAAGCATTAAAATCTCCCTTCGTTCACTTCTTGACCATCCTTATTAGCTTGTAATTTTGTATTGGGATCAACTGGTGTCCTTCCTCCTAATAGTCCTATTTCACCAAGCAAATCCAAGATATATTTTCGTTGTGATAGAAAAATACCTTCCTTTGAGTGTGCTACTTCTATACCTAAGAAGTATCGTAATTAGCCGAGGTCTTTGATTTCAAATTCACGAGCTAAGTTTTGTTTGAGATAGCCTTGTTCAATTGTGTCATTCCTTGTCACCACAATATCATCCACATAGACAAGTAAAACTGTTACCTTTTCTCCTGTATGTTTGATAAATAGGGTGTGGTCTCCTCGGCTTTGGTGGTATCCCATAGAAAGCATGGCCTTTGAAAATCTTCCAAACCATGCACGAGGGGACTGTTTGAGCGCATATAGGGCTTTCTTGAGTTTACAAACCTTATTCTTCTCAGTTCAAAACCTAGAGGGATTTCCATAAAGACCTTTTCCTCTAAATCTCCATGTAAGAAGGCATTTTTGACATCGAATTGTTGCAATTTCCACCCAAATTTAGTTGCCAATGCTATGAGAATTCTTACCGTAGTTATTCTGGCCATAGGAGCAAAAGTTTCTAGATAATCAATATTGTTGAGTTATATGGTTATAGTCTAGGGTTAATCCTATATTAGAGCCCATGGCCCATTGTATTTATATATATATATAGGTGTATAGTCTATGAATTTAATTAAGTGGTATATACATATTAAAAGCTAGGTTTTCTTCCTAAGTTTCACATGGTATCAGAGCCAAAATACAAACCCTAGCTTTTAATACAAACCCTAACAGCCACCATACAAACCCTAGCTATCGTCGCCGCCCACATCACCAATGACCACCGTCGGTCGTGTCGCCACCGAACGCTGCAGCCTGCTGTCCCACTGCCGTTATCACCAACTGCGTTTCCATCGTGCGCGCGCTACTGGTTAGCAGCAGGTCTTCACCGTCCGACCACCGATCACGCACACCACCACCGCCGTTGTGTTTGCTAGCCTTCGATTTGTTGACCCTCGGAGGACCGTCGCCTGTTGTCGCTGCCATGTGTCGCCTTTCTCGCATTGTTCATGGAGACGTTTTTTCTACGATCTCTCTCACTAGTGCTCTGATCGCAACGCCGTCTTCACCATTGGACTCGCCTCCATCAGTCCATCCCACCCCTGGTGGTTTCGTCGCCATCTGCTGGCATCCGCCCCGCCGGTCACCGGCATCCGCCATCTGCCGTCGCTCCAGTGCGCCTGTTCTCTGTGCTGGATCATCCAACCTTTATTTTTTGGCTTATTTAACCCTTTTGTTTCATATATGTTGATCTTGTAGGGCTCTCTTTTGTCCAACATGGCTGGAACTAGTAAATTTGGCACCTTCTCTGGTATTTTTGTCTCCCTCTCCAGCCATTGCTACTGAGAAGTTGATGGGCAGTTCCAATTATATCTCTTGGTCCAAGGTAGTTAAACAATGGTGTATGGGTCAAGGTTTACAGGGATCATCTAACTACTAAGATCAAGAATGTGACCACAAATAAACCTGAGTGGTAGAGAGCTGATGCTCTGTTGTGCAGTCTCTGTGGCAGTCAATTGATCCCTCTCTTCATCCGATCTATACTAACTATACCACGTGCTATGAATTGTGGGCTCAGGCCAAGGCGTTATACACTAATGACATTCAACGCTTGTATTTAGTGGTGTCTAATATGCTCAGTTTACGACAACAGGGTTTGATTCTTCCTGATTTTCTTGGTCGGATGGCCTCTATTAAAGCTGAATTTAACTCCTTGTTACCTGCTGGTAAGACTCCTGCAGAGAATCTAGCTCAGCGGGATAAGTTCTTCATGGTGTGTACTCTTGCTGCCATTGGTCCTGAGCTTGCTCCTATTCGTGATCAGATTCTTGCTAGTCCTATTGTACCTACTATGGATGAAGTGTATTCTTGTTTTCTTTGGGTTTCATCTATTCCTATAGTGCCTCCTCCTTCTGCAAGTGATCATTCAGTCATGGCTTCACAAGTTCAGAGTAGTGGTGAACAGGGAGGAGATCGTGGTAATCGGGGCAAACGCCCCAAGTGTAACTACTGTCACAAGTGGGGGCATACTAAGGAACAGTGTTATAAGTTGCATGGCCGCCCTCCTCGTGTTAATGTTGCTCATGCTGATGGTTCTCGATCTGAGTCATTTGATGGTCATCCATCGCAATCTGTCTTTCTTTCTAGGGCTGACTATGATGAGTATCTCAAGTATAAGACGTCCCAGCAAACCTCATCCATAGTTGCTTCTGTCTCCCACTTTGGTGATTCCACTGCCTGTCTCGCTTAGTCATCCTCTTTGGGACCATGGGTCCTGGACTCAGGTGCTTCTAACCATATCTCTGGTAATCCCCATTTGTTCTCTCATTTTACTAATTCTATTTCTTTACCTTCTGTAACATTAGCCAAGGGGTCCAAAGCGGTTGCTAAAGCTATTAGCACTGCCAAACCCTTACCTTCTCTGGCTTTGGATTCTGTCTTTTATCTTCCTCATTGTCCCTTTAATCTTGTCTCTGTTAGTAAACTTACGCGTGCCTTAAATTGTTCTATCACCTTTGATAATCATTCTGTTACTATCCAAGATTACGGTACGGGACAGATGATTGGCATCGGATGTGAGTCGCAGGTTCTCTATCATCTCAACCTTCCTGTGCATCACCTATTGCTTGCTTGGTGACTGAGTCTCCTGCTCTTCTCCACAATCGTTTAGGACATTCTAGTTTGGGCTAAGTTTCAGAAGATGGTCCCCAGTTTATCTAGTTTGTCGTCTTTTCATTGTGAGTCTTGTCAACTTGGAAAACAGTCTCGTATTTCTTTTCCAATGTGTGTCAATAATTGGGCTATGTCCCCATTTGCTTTAGTTCATTCCGATGTCTGGGGTCCTAGTCGCATCGTGTCTGTTTTGGGTTTTCAATATTTTGTAACATTTATCGACGATTATTCTCATTGCACATAGTTATATTTAATGAAAAATCGTTCTGAGTTATTCTCAATCTTTAAATCCTTTTGTGCTGAAATCAAAACGCAATTTCATACCTCTGTCCAAGTATTGCGCAATGACAATGCCCCTGAGTATTTTTCTATTCCCTTTACTACCTTTATGTCTTTTCAAGGGATCTTGCATCTGTCGTCTTGTGCATATACACCACAGTAGAATGGGGTTGCTGAGCATAAAAAAGACATTTGATTGAAAATGCTCGCACTCTTCTTTTACATCATCATGTCCCTTTTTCGCTTTTGGACTGAAACTATCCTTATTGCTTGCTATCTCATTAACAGGATGCCCTCCTCGGTTCTTCAACACCAGATTCCTCACTCTCTCTTGTTTCCTGATCAACCATTATATATTCTTCCTCCTTGTGTATTTGGTTGCACCTGCTTTGTCCATAACCTGTCTCCCAGTCAAGATAAATTGTCTACTCTGTCCATCAAGTGCATTTTTCTTGGTAACTCTCGCCTTCAGAAGGTTATCGGTGTTATTCTCCTGACATCCGCCGCTATTTTCTTTCGGCGGATGTTACCTTCTTTGAGTCGTCTCCTTTCTACTCTTCGCCTCATTCCGAGTGTCAAGCCATTTTTGAGGCAATCCCTCTTCTCGCGAGCCCTCCTGCTCCTATTCTCCCTGTTCCTTCTTCTACCCCATTGTAGGTTTATCATCGGCGTCATCGGCCTCGGTCTCATCCCGGTGGAGATGTTGTTCCTACGCCTTCTCCCGTATCTCCTACTACTTCAGCGACTCCTGCTCCAGTCTCTCCACCTGCCGTGGTCCTGCCTTCTGAGGATCTGCTTCCTATTACCCTTCGGAAAGGTACCCGTTCTTCTCGCAATCCTCACCCCATTTATAATTTTCTTAGCTATCACTGTCTCGTCTCCTTTTTGTGCTTTTGTGTCTTCCTTATCCTTTGTTTCAGTACCTAAAACTGTTAGTGAGGCACTTTCTGATCCGAGGTGGCGACAAGCAATGGTGGATGAGATGATTGCTTTGCATTCCAATGGTACTTGGGATTTGGTTCCTTTACCCCCAGGGAAATCTCTTGTCGGTTGTTGGTAGATCTATATTGTCAAGGTGGGTCCTGATGGGTAGGTTGATCGCCTTAAGGCCCGTTTGGTTGCCAAAGGGTATACTCAGATTTATAACCTTGACTATGGTGACACTTTTTCCCCTGTTGCTAAGATGTCCTTTGTGCGTTTGTTTCTCTCTATAGCAGCTATGTGCCACTGCCCATTGTATCAACTGGACGTTAAGAATGCCTTCTTACATGGTGAGCTTCAGGAGGAGATTTATATGGAGTAACGTCCTGGGTTTGTTGCTCAGGGGGTGTAATACCCAAGAACTTTTGGTAATTAAGAAATGAATATTTTATTAGAAAAATGAGATTTGAGGAAAATAGGTATCAGAATAGCCTTAGAAATTGACCAAATCGACTGCAGGGAGTACCTTAGAGCCGAGATGCCTAAAGAAAATGATATAATAGTGTCGAGTATTTCAAGGAATGATTTATGGCATCGAAAGAAAATGGATCAGAAATAGTTTTCGATACAGCTAAAAATGTAGTTGCGGGATAGGCTGTAAAACCGAATTATTGTAGGGGGCTTCAGGAAAGACAACGGAATCCCGAGGGTATATTTGGTATGTAGAGCAACCCTTCAGTGGTTTTTGGAAGAAACGAATGGGTTTGCGGCCAAAATAAAGATTCGGGCCAAAGTGCAATTTACCGAATTCATAGAAGGGAGGTCAAGATGACGACTTTTTGGAATCTTCAAGGGGGAAATGGAAGTTTTAGGACTTGAGGGATGTATTGGCAATTATGGAAAGTTCAAGGGCTTTGTGAAAATAGGCCAAGGCATAAGAGACAAAACAGGTGGGGTGAAAGTGCAATATTTCAAACTTGTGGAGGGAACCAATCTGCCATGGACGACCAGCAGCTGCAAGTCGCCAACCAGCGCCTACCGATAGTTGGGAACTGGAGCAAATGGGTCGGGGATGCATCAGGGTCAGGTCTGGGCAGACAATCGAGCACGAGGCGGCCGGATTTTGAAGATATCCGACTGGAAGTTTGGCTGAATTTTTGGAAGCTCTGCAAGTCATGATGTGGTTGGTTTTTGAAGCAAATAGGTTGATCCAGGGGCGGTAGAAGCCTCAGAGGGGTCGGGTTAGCAAGCCTTAAGCGTTTGGAAGCTCGGGTTGCCTATAAATAGGAAGTGACCGAATGCTTTGGAAAATTAATTTGTTAGATCTGTGAGTTTGTGAATAAATTGGGAGAATTGGATAAGAGGCTTTTGTTGCCCATGTCCTAAGCTTCATTTCTGTGAAATTTGAGCCATTTTGGTTGAGAGATGAGTGAGATCCGAAGCCTCGTCGGAAAAATGAGCTTCACGGGGAAAATAGCTTCAAGCAGTCTGAAAATGGCTCGGTTTGTGGGATTTTATGCTATTATCTTGTAGAGGGCAAAAAGACGAAGCCATAGGTTCAAACAGGGGGTCAATTTGAGTTCGGATGAAGGAGATATGGGCCAAAAACTAGAGGCGTCGCAAGCTGGCCTGGAATCTGGAGGTTGAAGACGACTGGGGCGTGTGGGACACTGCGCCAGCTAGGCCCCGCGAGTGGGCGCGTGTGGAGCAACTTGTTTGGGCGAGTGAGGGTGCGTCTGGACTCCAAAAATTGTGAATTTTTTTTCTAAATTCCTCTAAATTCAAGCTCTAAAGGCCTGTGCAATTAGATTTGGATTTGGACTCCTCTATGTCTCGGTTTTAGCATCAAAGAGCCTTGTTTTGCGTGAAAACGCGGCATTCGGGTAAGTCTAGTATTTTTCTCTTGAAGTTCATAGGTTATTATGATTTGTTGTGAAGAAAGATTGGAGAAAATAGCTTTGGAGGGATTTATTTGGATTTTTAAGGGAAAAAAATTGAAGAAAAATGGAGAAAATGTGAGAAAAATGGGTTTTTGATTATTATATGTTGATTAGGGTGCCTTGAGGATTAAAGTGATATGATTTGTGCAACTTTTGAGCTTGGCACGGAAATCGAGGTTGGGCACGCTAATCGAGGCAATGCGCATTTTTCAAAGTATCCTGAATTTTGTCAAAGGTGAGAGTTCTAACCCCAAAAATTGGTTTATTCAAAGTGGTTCTTCTCTTATAAACTTGATTTGATCCATGCAAATGTTTTGCTGCATGTGAATGGTTTTAACCTATGATGGTTGATTTTATACGGGTTTGTCCCGAGATGGTTTATGTATGTGCATTGAATTTTGTGCAATAAATTATGTATATGAAATGTTGTTTATGCATCGAGTTATGTTTTGTGGCATTGGCATGTTTTTATGGGATGTCAACCTGGGGATGTTGCCCCGATAGTGTAGTCGCAATTCCCCAAGTGTGTTTATTGGACAGAGGTATCTCAGGTTGTGTGCTGGGATGATCGCCTCGGTTTTCATGCTGGGCTTGGTGGAGGGAAGTTACACTAGGGTGACGAGTTGTACATATGGGATGGGTTGTCAACTTATGAGGTGGCACTTGAAGTGACAGCACTAGGGAAGCATACCAAGGGAAAATACCCACTTGTGACGGGGGCTGAGAGTGGACACCACTCTTGCGAGTCGACAAGTGGCGGGGTTGCGAGTTTACACCACCCTGGACTCGCAAGAGGGGGCTGTGAGTGGACACTACCCCTGATGCCTTGTGTGGTAGTATTGTTTCTGAGGTGGACGTGGATTCCCATGATGGTGTTGATCATCATTTGGCTAGGATTGATGTTGACAGTGCTCCGTAAGCTTCTGAGTGGGAACGTAATGATGACGGGGTGATTCCCAGGTTCATGCATTGACGTTGCTCCCTCTTAAGTTAGGATTGTGTTGTGCCAATGTGTCGATGTTGTTGTGTTGCCTTTAGAGAAATTGCATTTTCCCTGGTTAGGGTTAAGTGTTGTGTGGGATTCTCTTGGGTCGGGTTTGTCATGATTTTCTGTTGTTCATGTCTTGCATACATTCATGAAAATGTTTTTGAATTCTCACTTAGATGATTCAGCATCTAATTGTTGGACTTTTGTCTCTGGAATATTCAACGTTCTAGGTGAAGGCAGCAGTGCAAAAAGAACAGAAATTGCCGAGGATTGGAGGCAACTTGTAGGTGGATCGTAGCATGTATTTTGGATTATATGCTTTTTGTTTTGATGATGTCATGTTAGATGATGGTATGGTTTTGGATATTATATATGAGATGATTTTGGTTGTGTACCATATCAGGTTTCGATCTAGCTTCTGTATTTGTTTTATGATGATATTACCTGTCTTAGCTTGATGTTTATAAGTTTGATGTGCTGAGAAGGTAATCGGAATTGTCGGGGAAGTTATGGATTAAAGTGTTATGTAATGGAAGTGCATGTCTAGGAAAGTTTTGGCTAAGGAAAGACTTGGTATTTAAGTGTGTCCCATGTGACCCACCTCTCTTTCTTGGGAACTTACTTGGTGTACTATTCACTTACAGACGCTTATTATATATTTATGAAAAAAAATATATCCCCAAAATTCATGATGATGTTTTCCGCATTTATAACATCCCTCGGTTGGAGCGGGGTGTTACAGGGGGAGTCTAGGCAGGTTTGTTGTAATATCCTAGATTTTTAAACTCAAATATGAGGTGATATCTAAGGTTATTAGGTTCTAATACTTGAGGAAATAGGTTATTTTAAGGGATTATGGAAGCCTTGAGACAAAGGTTTAATTTCTGAACCAGTGACAAAATCGTAAATATTGAAGTCGGGTAAGAGTGTAATTTATATAAAATCTTGGGATATTAGCGTAATTTATCAATTTTTCAGGGACCAAAAAGTGCAATTAAAAATGGCCCGAGGACTAAGTTGCAAAGGGTCTAGGTGCAATTACGTGAAAAGTTCGGGTCGAAGCGTCGTTTGTTGAAATCTTAAAATATCTCTTCGAAATATCTTGGATTTCAAACTCAAATCAAATGTTGCTTTGGGTCGTTTTGAAGTCTAAGTCCAAATCTTTGTTAAAGTAAGTCTTCTTTAAATCTTTGCTAAAGTCTTTTCCAAGTCTTTTACTTAGCCTCCAAAGTCTCCAAAGCTTATCCACAAGGACACATGGCAATCAACCATTGGCCACTTGGAAGATAAGATAAGGTCACATGATGGCTCATAATGACCCCCTAAGGTGGCATTGCGTGATTGGCCAAGGAAAAGCTTACTTAGCCTCCAAGTTTGCTAAAGTCTTCAAATCTTATCCCTAAGGACATGTGGCAAGCATTCATTGGCCACTTGGAGATAGGGTTTGAAGTCTCATAATGACCTTGCAAGGTGGCGACGTGTGATTGGCCCAGGAAGTCAATAAATATAAGGCCTTTGGGGGTATTCTTGGAGACATTCAACAAGAGGGAAACTTTGAGGAAATATTGGTGAGATTGAGAGAGAGGAAGGATTTTAGAGGAATTGTCTAAAGAAAAGAGGGAGAGGTTCTGCCGGAATCAAAGTAGAAACAATCTCGACGGAAGGTTCAGAGTTCATACCAAAACTACTGAAAAACAGCAAGAAAACCCTATTCCCGTAAGACGGTGAATAGTGTCCCAACAAGGTAAACCTTAAAATTGAGTGGTTTATGCTTGCTTTTTCCTTTCTCTTGGTCACTCTTGATTTCATCTGTGGATGGGTTGTTGCTCACGTCTTATGTTCCATGTGTTCGAGCATATCCTTTCTATTTTGTTGCATCGGGTTTGAACACGATGGCTTTCGTGTGTGGCTTGCATATCATATTCCTTCTGCTTTGTCATACATCGTGTCATTTGGGTGACTGTGGCGAATTGGTGGCTTGTCGTGTGTGAACTACCACGGGGGCTTGTGTAAGGGGCTGACCACGTGAGCCTGTGTAAGGGGGCTACCTCGAGCTTGTGTAAGGGGGCTGAGGGGTTCATGCTTGGCAAGTGCGGAGGATATCTCGTGCCTGTGTAAGGGGGCTAAGAGGTTAGATCTCATGTTTTATTGCTTTAAGTATATCTTGTCTATTTTTGTATGCATCTCGGTATTTGTATCTGTGGCTAGTTATTGAAACATCACAGGGGATCTCGTGCTCTTGCGGTGAGCCTAGACCTCATGCTCTTGTGGTGAGCCATGATCTTGGGAGATTTCATTCTTATTTCGGCATATTACTTGGCATAATTAGGGGTGTGCAATTTTTCGGTTTAACCGAACTGACCGAACCGAACCGACCGAACGGATCGGTTTGGTTCGGTTAATTATGTGGCTAAAAATCGGTTCGGTTATATTTATACAAAATTTCGGATATTTCGGTTAACCGAAGTAACCCAATTCCTTTCCACCGCCCATTGTTTTTTGCTACCGCCCACGGTTTCACAAACCCCCCTCCCCCCAGGCGGTTTACCGCCCACGGTTTAAACCCACCCCACATGTCACACACACACAAACGTTTCTCTCTCTCCCTCACGCCCCCCCCCCCCCCCCCATGTGACCCCCTGACACACTCTCAGAAAGTCTCTGGTTTCCCTAGCCCCCCAAACTTCTTTCTCCCTCACCCCAAACCTCTCAGCCTCATGAGTCACGACATCGAACTCCTCTCTCTCTCTCTCTCTCTCTCTCGCGCGCGCGCACCTGTGCACCAATCGGTTTGTCGCCCCCTTCCTTCGGCCTCACCACTGGTCCATCGCTTCCCTCCTACCCGCGCGGCTTCTCAGTTCTCTGTCGATCCCCTCCCGCCACCTCACGATAGTCTCTCTATCTCTCTATCTGACAGTCGAAGATGAAGGGCCATTTGGGCCTCTGGCCGAGCGAAGGGCCAAACCAGACAAGGGCTGGCCATTCATCTTTGTCTTCGGCGTTTCGCTTCCTTCCTATGCAGATGACGACACCGCCCCAACTGCATCTCTCTCCCTCCGATCATGCTCGCCCATTCGGTAAGTTTTAGTGTAGTTCGGTTATACTGGTTATTTCGGTTTCGATTTTTTGGTTAGCATATCCTATCGGTTCGGTTGGTAAAAATGTTGACGGTTCGGTCGGTTATAACCGAATGCTCTCCCCTAGGCATAATTGCATATTGCTCTTGCATGCATCGTTTCCTTTCTTGTACCCCTCACTTAGATGTAACAATCTAACTCGGGTGTTTCATACTCCTGGGATATTCAACATCCTAGGTATATCAGTCGTGCCAGGTACCCGGAGATAAGAAAGAGAAAAGAGCTACGAGGAGGCCGAAGTTTAGTTTAACTTCCTATTACTCATATTCTATGGATCTTATGTAATTTTTAGGTTTGTTTTGAGAGTTGTGTATCGCAGTTGTATAAACGGAGGTTATGTAAGGCTTGAATTTATTTATTATGCTGCTAAAGTTGTAAGTCGTGATTACTATGTATTGTAATCACAATAAGATATATTTATTGAATTTTGGAAGTCACATAAGAGGATTTACTATTGGGAATCCTTTTTATCTAGCTTTGCTAGCTATCAGGTTTGATCCTTCGCTTCCGTTGGTAAGGATTTCCATAATGCCCTTGTGGGATATTCATTTGTATTTAGCTTCATTGTATATCTGAAAAGTGAGGGCGTTACATTTGTAAACTCCGTCGCTCACTATATGGGTTGAAGCACTCTCCTCAAGCTTGGTTTGGTCGTTTCAATGCTGTCATTCAAGACTTTGGTATGACTCGTAGTGAGTCTGATCATTCGACTTTTTATAAACACACATCACAGGGGAGGTGTATATACTTGGTTGTCTATGTAGATGATATTGTTATTACAGGTGATGATCAGGATGGTATTATTCAGTTGAAGAAACATCTTTTCCATCATTTTCAGACTAAGGACTTGGGGTTACTTAAATACTTTCTTGGCATAGAAGTTGTTCAGTCTAGTTCTGGTATTGTTATCTCTCAACGCAAGTATGTGTTAGACATTCTGGAAGAAACTGGGATGCTTGATTGTAAACCTATAGATTCTCCTATGGACCCTAATGTAAAGCTCTTACCAGGACAGGGGGAGCCTCTTGCTGATCCTGGAAGATATTGCAGACTATTTAGAAAACTTAATTATCTCACTATCACTTGCCTAGATATTTCTTTCTCAGTCAGTGTTGTCAGTTTTTATAGTCTCCTTGCGATAGCCACTGGGATGCGGTAGTCCGGATTCTCAGGTATATTAAGAGAGCTCTAGGTAGATGATTATTGTATGAGAACATAGGTCATACTCAAGTAGTCGGATATTCTGATGCTGATTGGGCAAGGTTCTTCTTCTGATAGACGGTCTATCTCAGGATATTGTGTTCTGGTTGGAGGGAACCTAGTATCTTGGAAAAGTAAGAAGCAGGAGGTTGTTGCTAGGTCGAGTGCAGAAGCAGAATATCGTGTTATGGCCTTGGCAACGTGTGAATTTATCTGGTTAAAACAATTGCTTCAGGGAGCTCAAGTTTGGGGAGATATCACTGATGAGATTAATTTGCGACAATCAAGCTGCATTACATATTGCTTCCAATTCAGTCTTTCATGAGAGGACCAAACATATCGAGATAGATTGTCATTTCATCCGAGAGAAGATTTTATCTGGCTGTATTACTACAGATTTTGTCAATTCCAATAACCAGTTAGCAGATGTCTTCACTAAGTCTCTCAGGGGTCCTCGAATTGAGTATATTTGTAACAATCTTGGTGCATATGATATATATGCTCCAGCTTGAGGGGGAGTGTTGAGTTATATGGTTATAGTATAGGGTTAATCCTATGTTAGAGCCCATGGCCCATTGTATTTGTATATATATATATATATATAGGTGTATAGTCTATGAATTTAATTAAGTGGTATATACAAATTAAAAGCTATGTTTTCTTCCTAAGTTCCACAAATACCATAAGGCTTGAGTATAACCTTTGGCCACTAAGCGAGTCTTATACTTGTCAAGAGTTCCATCGGCCTTGTATTTGACATTAAAAATCTATCTGCAGCCCACTAGTTTTGTATCTCTTGGTCTAGGAACTAACTCCTAGGTTTGGTTCTTCTCTAGAGCATCCATTTCTTCTAACATAGCCTTTTTCCAATTATGATCTTTTATAGCTTCTTCTACTGATTTGGGAATAGCGATTGCATCCAATGATGTTAGGAAGCTTTGATGTTGAGCGGATACACGGTGGTATGATAGATAAGAAGCTAATGGATGTTTGGTGCAAGTTCTAACACCTTTTCGGATGGCAATTGGAAGGTCCAAGTCTAGGGGTTCTGGTTGAGGTTGAGATATACTGGAGGTGGTGGATGAGTCCTTACTTGGTGTAATTTCAAGGCTAGTATTAGGAGCTGATGATGTGCTTGGTTGCAGTTCTTCAATGGGCTGCCTTCTCTTGTACACATAAGGAGAACCTTTATATCTTATAGGAGAACAGAGCCTCGAGCGAACTTGTTCCATAGGATGATCAGTTGATAAGAGTTGAGGTGTCATAATAGGGCTGGTATCTTGGGAAGGAAGACCCTAACCGACTGCTCTTGTTTCGAGACTAGTATTTAGAAACTCCCAATCCATATCTACAGGATTGATATTTGCTGACCTTGCTGGAATGGGAGCAAAATAAGGTTGAGATTCACTGAATGTGGCATCTTTTGAAACATAGAACTTTCAGGTGTTTGGGTGGTAGCACTTATACCCTTTTTGTGTTGGAGAATATCCAAGGAAGATGCTCTTAAGGGCCCTAGGGTCCAACTTGTCTTCATGGATTTTGAGTATGTGAACAAAACATACACATCCAAAAAGTTTAAATTCTGGAAAAAATGAAGTTAAAACATTGGAAAAGACTTTGACCATTGAGAACCCTAGATGATACCTTATTAATGACATAAGTAGCAGTTAACACTGCTTCCCCTCAAAAATATTTTGGCACATGATGATGATGAAGTAAGGTTCGGGTGACATTGAGAAGATGACACATTTTTCTCTCTGCCACCCCATTTTATTGGGGTGTATCAATGCAAGATGACTCATGTATGATGCCCTCTTGTTAGAAATAATTGTGCAAGTGAGTGTTAAAATAATCCTTTGCATTGTTTGTTCCAAGCCTTTTTATAGTAGTCCCAAATTGGGTTTGAATCATTTTGCAAAATGTGATCAACACGGATCCAATAGCAGCCTTATCTTTTAAAAGAAATAACCAACACATTTGAGTGCAATCGTCGATAAACATAATAAACCATTTTGCCCCAGAACAATTGGGTATTCTAAACGGTCCCCAAACATCATAATGAATCAAGTAGAATGGTTTTGAATATAAAATGTTACTAATTGGAAACGAGACTCAATAATGTTTAGCAACAATGCATTCATCACACCTAAGACTACTAGGATCTAAAGAATTAAACAAATCTGGAAATAATTGTTTTAACAATCTAAATGGAGGATGACCTAGTCTAAAATGGTGTAACCATATAGAAGATAAGTTAGAGGCTGACTGGGAGGAAGAAGAATAAGTCACAAGTTATTGCTGTCTCCTGGTAGAACAATCATTCTCCCCATCCAAGAGATAGAGCCCGTTTCGAAGTTTAGCCACACTAATCATCTGCCCCGTTTTCTTGTCTTGAAACTTACACATTGAAGGTGAGAAAACAGCCAAACAATCAAGATTTTGGGTTAGTTTCTGTATAGAGATTAAGCTGGTAGTTAGAGCTGGAACATGAAGAACTTGTTTAAGGGAAAGCTGAGAGTTTAATGATACTTTGCCTTTACCTAAGATAGGGATAGTGGTTCCATTGGCAATCATGATATGTTTGGTAGGCTCAAGGGTGTCATAGGTCACAAAACAATGAATATTAGGGGTCATGTGGTTGGTAGCCCTTGAATCAAGGATCCAACTACTATTCTTGCCAATTTTAGAAGCTGAAAAAAGTGTATAGGAAAGGAAGTTACCTTGAGAATTACCTTGATGGGCTAAGGAGCAAGTTCCTCCATCTTGAAACGTCTGGAGAAAGGCCTTTAACTTACCTAACTCCTCGGTATTCAGTTAGGTAAAATTAGCTTCTGCTTCTCCTTTATTAGCCTCCTCTTCTTGTTCCTTGCTAACATGAAAACTTTGGGATTTCATGTTCTTGAAGCCTCCAACCCTGCTCAAGACTGTCTCCTTCCCATGCAGTTTAAAGCATGTTTCTCTAGTGTGGCGGGGCTTTTTGCAAAAGCTACACCACTGTGAATCTCAATTAGTACTAGGGCCGTGGTTCAGGAAGCCCGATCCTGATCTGTCGGGGTTCTGAAACCATGATTTTCAAGCTTTATTTCCTCTGCCTTCTTGCTTGCTGATCACTAGGGGTGATCCCTTGGTGGTATGTTTAGTTAGCATAGCATATCTTCAATTTTCCTCACTCCTTACAATTGCAAAAACCTCATTTAGATTTGGGAGTTTATCCTTACCAAGAATTTGCACCCTTACTTGGTTGAATTCAAGATTGAGTCCAGCTAGGAACTCAACAATCCGGTCTCGCTCAATTATTTGATTGAGTGTTGTAGCATCTTCTCGGCATACTGTTTTGATGAGTTGATATTGGTCAAGTTCCAGCCATAATCCTCTCATCAAGTTGTAGTAATCTGTGACTGTGAGCTGGCTTTGTTTGGTAGATGTGATCTTTGTTTTGACTTCAAAGATTACGAAAGCATCCTGGGTTTTGGAGTATGTTTGCTGTGTTGTCTCCCATACGGCTTTGGCTATACTTAGGAACATAAAGTTCCTACTAATTATTGGTTGCATAGTTCCCCATAACCAAGACATGATGCGAGAATCGTCTATGTCCCAGGTTATGTAAGTTGAATCCGTTTCCATGGGAGGGTCTCCAGTCAGATGGTTACTCTCCCCACGGCCTTTAAGAAGATTCTTCACTAATTGGGCCTATTGGAGGTAATTCTTTCTGTCCAACCTATAAGATGGATGGACTATAGGTAATTCAGAGGCAAAAGGAACTTCACCAGCTATTGGAGGGTGATCTGGCTGGTGTCCTTCCACTAGATTTGTCTCACCGGTTGCAGGATTTGGACTTGCTACATCTAATAATTCTGCCATCACAATCTTAGGAGGGCTGAAATCTTGAACTATTGCAGGCTACCAGGGACTCTCGGAACTGCAGGCTAGTGAGTGCAATAAAGGCACTCGGGTGAGAACAAATCTAGCCAAGATCTGTGTAATGAAGGAAGAAACAAGGTAGAAACTATGCGATAAAGGCACTAGGGCTACGATGTATCAAACTAGGACTGATGCTCTGATACCATGTGGGAAAAAGGAAACGGTATTCCTTCTTAATTTTATTGATGTAAATAATAGAATTTATACAAGAAGGTTCCTAAGAATTCTCCTAGATTTTAGAACTAGATTACATTCCCTACTTTTTAGGACTAGATTACAACAATTTAAATATACAACAAACAGATGAAACACAAAATAGATACAAAAGATAAAAGAATAAAATCCTACCTCTATCTTGATTCTCGGCCATAGCTTCTTAATCTCATTCCAACAAGTAACTATAATATCATCTACATATACTAATAGGACTATAATTTTTCCCTTACCAGAATGTTTCACAAATAGAGTATGGTCACCATGACTCTACTTATACCCAAACTTCTTCATAACCTTAGTGATTTTTCCAAACTAAGCTCCTAGAGACTGTTTTAGTCCATATAAGGCTTTCTTCAGTTTGCACACTTTACTATGGCCATACTTATCTTCAAAATCTGGTGGTAGTTTCATATACACTTTCTCTTCTAAATCTCCATGAAGAAAAGCATTCTTTACATCATATTGTTGGATTTCCCATCCAAAATGTACTGCTAGAGATAATAGAATTCTAACTGTGTTCATCTTTGTCACCATTGCAAAAGTCCCTTGGTAGTCCACTTCATAGGTTTATGTGTAGCCTTTTGCAACTAATCTTGCCTTGTACCATTCAATAGTTCCATTAGCCTTAAGTTTGACTGTATAGACCCATTTGCAGCCAACTACTTTATTTTCCTTGGGACGCACCACAATTTCCCATGTTTCATTCTTTTCCAAAGCTCCCATCTCCTCCTCCATTGCATATGTCCAGTTCCTGTCCTTTAAAGTATCAGTTACTGTTTTGGGTATTTTGATTGAGTTCAAGGTGGAGAGAAAACTTTCATGCTGAGAGGATAATCTATTAAGGAGATGAAATTTGCTATGGGATGTTGAGTACACTTTCGTGTACCTTTCCTCAAGGCAATGGGAAGGTCAAAATCACAATTTGCATGAGTATCATAAGAAGTAGTACTATTAGTGTCAGAATTAGGAAATCTGAAAGTGTTTACATTACCTAAGCTCGGTGTTGATTCTTGGACTTCCTGGAGAGTGTGATGATTATACTCTTCTTGAATATTGTTTCAGTAACTTTTAAAGAGAACTTTGGCAATGTCATTGGCTGGTTCAGGAACATTTGCATTCAAGAGCTTTGGCAGTGTCATTGGGTGGTTCAATGGCAGTATCATTAGCTGGTTCAATAGCAGTTTCATTTGCAACCTGTTCAATGGTATTGGCAGGTTTAGTGGTGGGTTCAGCGGCAATGATATCTGCAGTCTGTTCAATGGTTTGTTGGGGCAAGGTTGATGATGATGGTGGGTTGTCAAGTGGCTCTAAAAAGGAGATGGAACCTAAGCACACATCTTCTCCTCTGGACTGCTCCTCCTGAAGATGGGTGTGAGGAGATCCATAGAAAGGTTGAGACTCATTGAAAGTATCATCAAGAGAAACAAAGGTGCGTTGACTGGAAGGATCATAGCATTTGTAACCCTTTTGAGTCAAAGAATAACTAACAAAGATGCATTTCTTTGCTCGGGCTCTAACTTAGATCGCTGAGTTTTGTGGATATGTAAGAAAGCAACACAACCAAACACTTTGGGAGACAGATTTCTAGGAGACACAATATCTAGAAAATGTGCGGACAAGATAGGTATAAGACTCTAATGGTTTAGGACTCCAGAAGGAAGATGGTTAATGAGGTAAGTGGCTGTTAGTACAACTTCTTCCCATAGAAATTTTGGAGCATTTGACTGAAAAAGGAGTGCACGAGTGACTTCTAGGAGATGACGGTGTTTTTGTTCTACCACTCCATTTTGCTGTGGGGTTTTAACACACAATGATTCATAAATAATACCTTCCTTGATAAAAAAAGGAAGAGAGATTCTAATTGAAATAATCTCTAGCATTATCTGATCGAAATTGTTTGAGTTTTGCTCCAAACTGAGTAAGAATCATTTTGTGGAATTGAGGAAATAGTGTACTGACATCAGATTTTTCTTTCATTAAGAATAATTAAGTAGTTCTAGTGCAATCATCAATGAAGGTAACAAACCATCTTGCCCCATGAGAATCAGGATTTTTGCTGGCTCCTAAATACCAAAATGTGTCAAAGTAAAATGCTGACTGCATTTCATTGAATTTATAGGAAAGGAAGTGTGATAGTGTTTTGCAAATTGACACACGTCACACTGAAAATGTGATACAATTGCATCTCTAAATAGCAAAGGAAACATATGTTTTAAGAGAGAAAAAGGTGGATGACTAAGTCGAAGATGATGTGCCTAGATCAGTTGTTTGTTGGATATGGCTAAAAAGGCTTGAGAGGGAGTAGGTTGGTTTCCTTTTATTGGACCACCTCCAAGATCTTCAAGTTAGTACAACCCATCACATGCTCTAAGCAAATCCAATCATCTTCACTGAGATTTGATCTTGAAACACACAGTGTAAGTCAAAGAATGTTATTTTGCAATGGAGTTCTTTAGCAATTTTTTAAACAGAGATATGATTGGTTGAAAGGTTCGGGATATGAACGACATTTGTAAGAGCTATGGAGGGGGTAAGGTGAAGACTTGTTTAGCAATACCAGTAGGAGAACCATCAGCTACATTAATTTTCTGGTTTCTTAGGGTTGGCCAATAGGAATCAAAGAAGGAGATATCATGGGTTATATGATCAATTGCCCCCGAATCTACAACCCATCTACTACCCTTTTGTTTAGTATGTGATGCTTTAAAAGAATTAGTCATGAGATACATACCACTCCTGGCAAGAGAACAAGAACTTGAAGGTTTGTCCAAAGATTCAAGAAGACGTCGTAATCTTCCTATGTCTTCTTGGTTGAATTTTGTGGGCTCCTCCTTGTCCAGCTGAGTAGTGTCAAAAGTTAGTGATTGCTCTTTACTGACTACATTGGCTTGTCCTTTGAATCCTCCTGTCCGTGCCAAAACTTGGGCCTTACCATATAGTTTAAAATAGTTCTCATGAGTGTGGTGAGGTTTGTTGTAGTAGGTGCACCACAATCCATACCCTCTAGACTGTTTCCTTAATTCAGCAGACCGCAAATTTGTATTTCCTTTATTTACTCCTGGAGAGACCATCACTGAAACCTCCTGTGTATGGGGTTCGAGCATAACATCTGGTCTACTTTCTTCAACACGAATAATCGAGAAACACTCACAAAGAGTTGGTGTAGGAACCTTATCAAGGATCTAAATTCTGATTTGATCATATTCAAAATTTAGACTTGCAAAAAATTCAAATGCTCGATCATTTTTGAGTAATTCTTATACAGCTTGAATGTCATGATTGCATTCTAGTTTCAGATCCCGGTTGTGATCTATTTCTAGCCAAAGTCCAGTCATCCAGTTGTAATACTTGGTGATAGACGTACTCCCTTGCTTGCTAGAACTAACTTGGTTCTTCAATTCATAGATCAGTGCTGCATCCTTCTTCTTGAAGTAAGTCTGCTGCAAGTTTTCGCATATTTCCTTTGTAGTGGTAAGAAACATCAGATTCTTGTTGATCTTTGGTTTCATGGAGTTCCATATTTAGGACATGATCATTGAATCTTCTTCATCCCATCCCCTAAATCCTGGATCCTTTTCCTTTGGGCTGGATCGATATGGTGCCCTATCTTCCCTCGTCCCTTGAGAAATGTGTGAACTACCTGGCTCCATTGTAGGTAGTTAGTTCCATCAAGCCGGTAAAAGGGATTTACGCTTTGGAAATCACTCCCAGTGTTGGCAGTGTTGACAGTCATAGGTGTGGCTGAAAGTTCACCTATAGTATCAAAGGTTGAATCCTCAGAAACAGTTGACATACTGTGACAGAGATGGGAAAAGGTTCAAGGAAGACTGCAATGAAGACTGATCTGTAGGTCTGTGGTGGCGGCAATGAAGGCTAGCGAAAAAGATTAAGTAGGACTGCAACAAGGCAGATCTGGAAGTCTGGGCGGCAGCAATGAAGGCCGGAGAAAAGGATCGAGGAGGACTGCAATAAAGGTAGATCTATAATTCTGAGGTGACAGCAATGGAGGCTGGAGAAAGGTGCCCTAGAACGATAGCTCTAATACCATGAAGGAATTCTTGTAATTCTCCTATCTTTTCAGAATGAATTTACAACCCTATTTAAGGTGAATCTTGACACCTGTATAAGGAAACTAGCAATCAACCTACTAAGGAAACTAGTTACAAAAGAAATTTGTACAATTGGAAACTACCTAATACAGAGAAAATATCTATACATTCCATATATCGGGTAAATCTTCTAATTTATTCAGCCTCTTTCAACAGTTAATGCTAGAATGTTGAAGTTGAATGGGGTTAGGTTATTTAACAATTGGGGGTCCATTATGACCAACTAGAGAGGGCCCATTTTGACCCACCAGAGTTGGTGTAGAATAACATTGAGAAAATGTTTCTGCTGTGAAAAGGTAGAAGACAGATTTTTGTCTCGTTCAGTTTGAAATGGACTGCATGAACATTCCAATGGTAGCCGACTTTGACTATTTTGTGAGGCATTATCTCCATTTGGCTCTTGGATTAACCTCCAGAAGTTGTTGGCATTGTTTGTGAAGTGGAAATGATTAACCTATTTAGTTGTTCTAATAGCAGAAATTTCCTGGCATGGGATATTGAAGGGATGATTGTCGAGGAAATTTTTGTAGGAGGCCAAAATAAGATAACTTGAATTCCCACTTTGGCTTTATAGAATTTTACTTGCAAGTGTCAAATGGAATTCCATAACTAGTGGGCACATCAATTACTGATAAGGCTTGTTAATCACCATAATAATTACCTATAGATTACTTTGATAAATTTTGGCAAAGCTCAGGAATTTTCATTTCACATGCTATGTTGTAAACTTTTGTTCACTTTGTGATGTAAAGTGAACAATTTTCCTTGGTTCATAATCTGGCGTTAAAGACATTTCAACTGAGAGAAAATGCAGAATTAGATGTCTCTATACTTTTCTAATCTCTTATCCAAATTCTTTATCGATGTGAATTGTACCTGTTTGTTGTTCTTGGTTATCTATTCATTATTGTGGATATTTGAATTCATATAAATTTTGTTTAATTCATGTTTCTTTTGATTTAGGAAATTCATGGGGCTACCTCATTCTCCTTTATATTCTCATTCAAGTGTCTCGCATGGTGGTTGTTGGAGTGTTGTTTCCCTTCTTGCGGTACTTTGGTTATGGTTTGGACTGGAAAGAAGCTATTATTCTTGTATGGTCAGGTTTGCGAGGTGCTGTTGCATTGTCACTGTCATTGTCAGTTAAGGCAAGTTCTGATATTTTCTGTTCTTTTTTTGTGGCCCCTCTTCTTGTCTATCCTATGGGTATATTGATAGTCAATTCACCACTTGTCCGTAGAGCTTAAGCTATTGGGAAATAGACTCAACAACTTATCATAAATTTTCTAAAGAATCCTTCCATGAATTTGAGATACTCAGGCTATCTTGAACCTAGCAAGACCAGCTTTTTTTCTTTGTTACCAGGAGCTGATTAGATCATGCTGGGTTCTCCTTTTGATCTTTCAGTCACTAAAGCTGTTGTGTCTATATCATCTACCACGATCCCTTTCTGCTGGTGTTCCTTTCTTTGCGCATGCTACAACATTGGTTTGGGGACTGATCGGGTATGATAGTATAGAATCTGTTTCAACAACACATCCAAAGCTAGTGTCAAGTGTAGAAGGAAGGAGAAGAAAGAAAAAAAAAGAGAAAATCAAGAGAAAAATTTAGGATAAAAGACTGAATCTCAAAAGATACAATAAGACCTGTTGAGTTTATATATTAACAGAATCTCTAACAAACTAACTGTTACTGACATCTGGAAGTTACAATCAGAGCAAACATTGTTGTTTGTTGAAACAGCATTAAACTACCTAGACAAATCAGCAACTGAAAATAAACTGCCTACTACTAATAGTAATCACATTGTTTTCTTTCCTGTCCTGTTTCCTTTATATGTGTCCAGCATGAAGTGGATTTATCCTTGACATCAAGTTGATCAGGCTGTTGGACAACCAGTTCAATCTTCGATAACTCCTATCTTAATAATTTGTTACGAAGTCTTAGAAAGATTTTCTGGCTATCACCGAAATTGATCAAAATATCTGTACAGAATTGTCATTAATCACACTTTATCCTAAACAAGTTAGGGCAATGGCATGGTGTTGGATCATAAGGATATCCGAGACTAAGGCAATGGAGATTTGGTTAGGATTAATTCCTAAACTAGAATTAGGATCTTACATATATCTTTCCTTTCTTCCTTATTGTTGATTATCTTTCCTCTTTTGGTTATTTCCTTTGTTGTTGTATTTCCTCTCTATAAGAGAGCTGATTGTGTTCATAGTAATTGCAATGAGATTATTAAGTTTCTCCTAAAAGTTTTTACATGGTCTCAAAGCCTAATAGGCTAATAGTAATACACTAAAACCCTAGTGCCTTCATTGCACTAGTCGCCACCCCTTCATTGGGTTCCTCTTCATCATCAGTGTTAGCTTGCTCAGGTGCCTTCAGCGCATTGTCTGGCCTCCAGCACTACCACTGCCATTGAGGTCGCTGCCATCAGATCGACTGACCACTGAAGACCCACCGTCGTCGGAGCCTTCACGCGCCCCCACGTGCCGGCGTGTGCGTCACCCTCTCGCATCCACCTTCTCCAGATCAGCTCTTCGACGTTTTTCTCACCCATCCCTGGTGTTCAACGTGCCCTCATAGCATCTGACCTCTTCCTCATCAACTGAAACAGCCATGTCGGATCATTCAGGCGTGACTCCATATCTGGAAACTGGAGAATCGACTCCATTGGCTCAATCAATGGAAGCCGAAACTGGATCAGGGACTGGAGAGCTACCCGGAATCCACCAATCCTATCGATTAGATGGTAGGAATTATTTACAATGGGCTCAACTGGTACAAACATTCCTTAAGGGTAAGGGAAAAACTAGCCATTTGACTTCGGCTCCTCCAAAACCAATAGATCCAGCACTTCCAGCATGGGAGGTAGAAGATGCTCAAATCATGTCATGGCTTTGGAATGCCATGCAACCCGAGGTAAGTAAAAACTACATGTTTTTGGGTTCAGCTAAAGAGATTTGGGAAACCATACGGCAGACTTACTCCAAAATCATGATGCATCAGTTATATTTGAGGTTAAAACCAAACTTAGTAGAACTAAACATAGGGGCATGAATGTCACTGAATACTATAATAAGATGCATGGCTTATGGCTAGAGTTAGACCATTATCAAAATATTAAAATGGTATGCAGTGCTGATGCTGCAACTCTTAGTCAAATATTTGAAAGGGATAGAGTGGTTGAGTTCCTAGTAGGCCCCAACTCAGAGTTTGATCAAGTTCGGGTGCAAATCTTAGGGAGAGAAAAGCTTCCAGCACTCCATGAGGTCTTCGCTATGGTTAGAAGTGAGGAGAATCGAAGGACAGCAATGCTTCATGTAGCTGGATCAGAGAGATCAGCCATGATCTCCAATCAAAGGGCTGTTGTAGTGACTGAAACTGGTCCAGAAAAATCAGCCATGGTGTCCAACAGAGGAGGTGGATCAAGGATAAAAGCAGGAAGGGTAGAATTTCAGTCTCGGACTGCAAATAAAGAGGCACTATGGTGCACCTTTTGTAAAAACCGAGACATACTAGAGAGACTTGTTTCAAGCTCCATGGAAAGGAAGTGGTTTTGAATCATTTGGGAAGTTTTAAAAATCTGGCAGCCAAGAATCAGGCATATGTATGCAGCAAGGGTTAAGAAGAAGAGGGATTAACTACCCAAATTGATCTTGCTCCAGGTGTTGATTTTTTAAATATTGAAGAAATCTCTAAGTTGAAGCTGTTCCTCAAGACCCTTCAAGACGGTGCATGCTCTCTTGCACACTAAGACTCCTCAGGTAACTGCCTCCATTCAGCATTTTTTCCAGCCTTTAAGACTGATAAACAGGATGTATGGATTCTAGATACTGGGGCCACTGATCACATGACACCTCATTCCCGTGTTTTTGATGCCTACCACTCTCTCCACCTCTAAACAAATCACAATAGCCAATGGAACATCTGTTCCAATTTTAGGCCAGGGTATAGTCACTCTAAACCCTTGTTTTTCTCTCAAACAGGTTCTTCATGTACCTAGTTTATCAGCCAATCTTGTTTCTATTCACCAACTAACCAAAGATTTGAATTGTCGGGCTATTTTTTCCCTCATTTGTGTGAATTTCAGGCCGTGACAACAGGGAAGATGATTGGTGCTGCTAGAGAATGCAATGGGTTGTACTACCTGATGAGGGAAGACACTTATCCTACAAAGGAACAGCTTCCAGCTGCTGCCTGCTCATCTCAGTCAACCTTCAATTATAGGGATGTATGGCTGTAACACTACCGATTGGGTCATCCTCTTTTCACTCTATTAAAATTCATGTTTCCTACATTGTTTGGATCTTTATATCCTAGTCCTTTTCATTGTGATGTTTGTGTTCTGTCTAAGCATCATCGTGTGTCCTATCCTCCTAGCAAGAAAATCTCATCTACACCATTTACTTTGATTCACTCAGATGTGTGGGGACCATCTAAAATCCCTAATTGTTTTGGGGCTCGTTGGTTTATCTCTTTCATTGATGATTGTACCCCGTATGACTTGGGTTTTTCTATTAAAAGATAAGGCCACCATTAGTTCAGTTCTTCCCACTTTCTGTAAAATGATTGCAACTCAGTTTGGTTTGCTTATCAAAAGATTAAGAACTGATAATGCAAGGGATTATTTTAATCATCAGTTGCACCAATACTTCCAGCAAGAAGGAATAATCCATGAATCTTCTTGTGTTAATACTCCCCAACAAAATGGGGTAGCTGAAAGGAAGATGGAACTCCTCCTTAATGTGGCTTGATCTCTTCTTCATCACCACAATGTTCCTAAATCCTTTTGGGGGGAAGTAGTCCTTACAATGACTTATCTCAATAACCGAGTCCCTACCAAGTTACTACACAATCAAAGTCCTTTACACTGTCTATCCTCTTTCTTTCCCGATCAGTTCTTACATTCCTCTCTTCCCCTTCGGAGGTTTGGTTGTGTATCCTTTGTTCACTTTCCCAAAGAACACCGCGATAAACTTGATCCTCGAGCAATCAAATGCATTTTTCTTGGATACTCACCCTCTCAAAAGGGGTACAAGTGTTACCATCCTCTCACTCAAAAATTTTATGTCTCCAAGGATGTCACGTTTGTGGAATCTACACCTTTTTTTGGCTCATCCTATGCTAGTCCCCAGGGGGAGACTTTGGTTCAAGGTGACCACCCTTCTTGTGATAGTGACATCTTCTTTCCTTCTATTCAGCCTATTTTTACATCTTCTCAGCCCCTTAGCCATCCTATTATCTCACCTCAATCTCCAAACAACAGTCATGAATCATACCTCAATCAAGGTATGACTGAGCAGGAGTAGGGGCAATCAAATACTCAAGAGCTATCACCCTTTGTTAGGTATAAGGGATCTCCTTATGTATTCAAACGTAGACAGCCCCAGCATGCACCATCATTGGCTCCTAGTCAAGGTATGAATCACATTCAACCTTTACCCTTAGTCCAGCCTGATGACCTAGACCTACCTATAGCCCTTCGAAAAGGTAAAAGAAGTTGCACTCAACACCCATTAACCAATTTCTTGTCCTACCATCGTCTTTCCCAGAATCACAGGGCCTTCTTAGTATCCTTGGACTCCATTGAAATCCCAAAGTCAGTTGATGAGGCTTTAAAAGATCTGAACTGGAGGCAAGCCATGTTAGAGGAGATGAAAGCTTTGAAGAAGAATCATACATGGGTCTTAGTGCCTCAACCACATGGTGTTACACTAGTTGGCTGCAGATGGATTTTCAATATCAAATACAATGCTGATGGGACCCTAGAGAGATACAAAGCTAGATTGGTCGCCAAAGGCTACACTCAATCATATGGCATAGACTATCTTGAGACATTTACCCTTGTGGCAAAGATGACAACTATGAGAGTTCTTTTATCTTTAGTAGCTTATTTTGGATGGAGCCTACAACAGTTGAATGTTAAAAATGCATTCCTACATGGAGATTTAGAAGAAAAAGTTTTTATGGAGTTGCCCCCTAGATTTCAGGAAGGGGAAGCAAGGCAAGTGTGCAGACTAGGGAAGGCACTCTATGGGCTCAAATAGTCCCCCAGAGCATGGTTTGGTAGGTTTTCCAGGGCCATGATAGGTCTGGGATATCACCAAAGTAGGGGTGATCATACACTATTCTTCAAGCATTCAGATAATAGTCACAGGGAATGATGTAGAGGAACAAAAGATTCTCAAGGACAAGTTAGCCAAAGAATTCGAGATTAAAGACCTTGGTCTCCTCAAGTATTTCTTAGGGATTGAAGTTGCTTATTCTAAGGTTGGAATATTTCTCTCTCAAAGGAAATATGTGTCGGACTTGTTAGCTGAGATATGAGTATCAGGAGGAAGAGGATCTAATGTGCCAGTAGAGCCTAACAGCACGTTGAGAGTTGATCCTAATAGTCGACTAGTAGATAAGGACAGATACCAAAGGCTGGTAGGACGTTTGATATACTTGTCTCACACTAGGCCTGGTATTGCTTTTGGTGTTAGCCTAGTGAGCCAATTCATGCACAACCCGACAGAAGAACAGATGCAGGCCTGATCAAAATATCCTATGTTTCATCTAAATACCAAGTGGCGGATGTGTTAACTAAAGGGCTTGCAACTAAGAGGTTCGAGGATTTAGTATGCAAGTTGGGAATGATTGACATACATTCTCTAGCTTGAGGGGGAGTGTTGGATCATAAGGATATTCGAGACTAAGGCAATGGAGATTTTGTTAGGATTAATTCCTAAACTAGAATTAGGATCTTACATATATCTTTCCTTTCTTCCTTATTGTTGATTATCTTTCCTCTCTTGTATCTTTCATTTCTGGTTATTTCCTTTGTTGTTGTATTTCCTCTCTATAAGAGAGCTGATTGTGTTCATAGTAATTGCAATGAGATTATTAAGTTTCTCCTAAAAGTTTTTACACATGGGATTCATAATGCCAATTAACTTCTAATGGTCACATTGACAATATAAATCCATGCAAAGGAATAAAGTGGTAAAATTTTACCCTGAGTGCGCTTCCTGACACAACCCTCTAGCAAGGGAATGATGAGATAAAGTTCCAATGGCATCCTCATATTGAAAAGTTTTATGAGATGGTGGTGAATGAAGATTTTCTGATCACTATAATGCCCAAATTTATGAGCTTATTCACTTTTCTGAGAAAGAATTTTCCAAGCCTCCATCTTCATCACAATTCCTCAATCCAAAAACTATCTTAGACATCATTAACCAAGTTATCTCTTGCATTTTGATGTGTAAAATCAATAATTTTCAATTATCTACTTACTGAATTTTTGTAGATATTTGTATGGATTTGTGGAAAAAGGAAGCGGTATTCCTTGATAATTTTATTGATGTCAATAATAGAATTTATACAAGAAGTTCCTAAGAATTCTTCTATATTTTAGGACTAGATTACATTCTTATATTTTAGGACTAGATTATTTATCTAATATCTAGGACTAGATTACATCAATTTAAATATACAATAAGAAGATAAAACACAAAATAGATACAAAAGATAAAAGAATGAAAACAACCTATCTCTATCTTGACCTAGGCCATAGCTTCTTATCCTCGTTCCAACACTCCCCCTCAAGCTGGGGAGTAGATATCAATCATGCCCTGCTTGTTAATCAAGACTTCAAATTGGGTATTTGGCAAACCTTTTGTAAGAACATCAACCACTTGATGGTTGGAAGGGATATATGAAATCTTCAATAGACCGCTGTCTAATTTCTCCTTTAGGAAATGTCTATTAATTTCAATATGCTTGGTTTTTTCATATTGCACCGGATTGTAGGCTATACTTATAGCTAATTGATTATCTCCCAAGAGTTTAATAGGACTTTGTATCGGAATTTTCAAATCTTCTAGGATAATCTTTACCCATAAGAGCTCGGATACACCTAGGGCCATAGCTCTAAATTTTGCCTCAGCATTGGATCTAGCCACCACCCCTTGCTTTTTACTCCTCCAGGAGATCAGATTTCCTCCTAGAAATACACAGTACCCAATTGTAGATCTTCAGTCAACCAGTGAGCTACCATAATCTGCATCTGTATATCCTTGAAACTTTAAGTCTGTCCCTGGAGTGAATAAGATCCCTTTTCTAGGTGTAGCTTTAAGATAACATAGAATCTTCCTTATTGTTGCCATATGTTCTTCATTAGGATCATGCATGAACTGGCTGACTAAGTTGATAGCAAATGATATGTCAGGGCTAGTATGTGACAGATATATTAATCGCTCTACCAAGCGTTGAAATCTCCCTTTGTCCACCTCTTGACCACCTTTATTTGCTTGCAATTTTGTATTGGGATCTACAGGTATCTTTCCTCCTTTTCCCCCTAATAACCTTGTTTCATCAAACAAATCCAAGATATATTTTCGTTGAGATAAGAAAATACCTTCCTTTGAGTGTGCTACTTCTATGCCTAAGAAGTAGCACAATTGACCGAGATCTTTGATTTCAAATTCATAAGCTAAGTTTTGTTTGAGACGGTCTTGTTCAGTTGTGTCATTCCCTGTTACCACTATATCATCCACATAGACAAGCAAAACTGTTACCTTTTCTCCTGTATGTTTGATAAATAGAGTGTGGTCTCCTTGGCTTTGGTGGTATCCCATAGAAAGCATGGCCTTTGAAAATCTTCTAAACCATGCTCGAGGGGACTGTTTGAGTCCATATAAGGGTTTCTTGAGTTTACAAACCTGAGTCTTCCCATCTCCTTCATGTGTAAAGCTAGGAGGGATTTCCATAAAAACTTCTTCCTCTAAATCTCCGTGTAAGAAGGCATTTTTGATATCGAATTGTTGCAATTTCCATCCAAATTTAGCTGCCAATGCTATTAGAATTTTCACCGTAGTCATTCTTGCCACAGGTGCAAAGGTTTCTAGATAATCAATACCATAAGATTGAGTATAACCTTTGGCCACTAGGTAGGCCTTATTGTCAAGAGTTCCATTGGCTTTGTATTTGACATTAAAAATCCACCTGCAACCCACTAGTTTGGTATCCTTTGTTCTAGGAACTAATTCCCAGGTTTGATTTTTCTTTAGGGCATCCTTCTAACATTGCCTTCTTCCAATTATGGTCTTTTACAGCTTCTTCTACTGATTTGGGAATAGCAATTGCATCCAATGATGTTAGGAAGCTTTGATATTGATCGGATACACAGTGGTATGATAGATGAGAAGCTAATGGATGTTTGGTGCAAGTTCTAACACCTTTTCGAATGGCAATGAGAAGGTCCAAGTCCAGGGGTTCGGATTGGGGTTGAGATGTACTGGGGTTGGTGGCTGGATCTTTACTTGGTATAATTTCCAGGCTAGTATTTGGAGCTGATGATGGGACTGGCTGCAGTTCTTCAATGGGCTGCCTTCTCTTGTATACATAGGGAGAACCGTTGTACCTTATAGGAGAACCAAGGTTGGAGTGAGGATGATCAGTTGGTAAGGGTTGAGGTATCATACTAGGGCTGAAATTTTTGGAAGGATCTTGACCGACTGCTTAAGTCTCTAGACTTGCATTTAGAAATTCCCAATCCAAATCTACAAGATTTGTATCTGTTGGCCTTGCTGGAATGAGAGAAAAATAGGGCTGAGATTCATTAAATGTGACATTTTTTGAAACATAGAACTTTCGGGTGTTTGGGTGGTAGCACTTATACCCTTTTTGAGTTGGAGAGTATCCAAGCAAGATGCACTTAAGGGCCCTAGGGTCCAACTTGTCTCTATGGATTTTGATTATGTGAACAAAACATACACATCCAAACACTCTTAAGGGAAGCTGAGTATGAAGATTAAAGTCTGGAAAAAATGAATTTAAAGATTGAAAAGGACTTTGACCATTTAGAACCCTAGATGGTACCCTATTAATGACATAAGTAGCTGTTAACACAGCTTTTCCCAAAAAATATTTTGGCACATAATGATGATGAAGTAAGGTTCGAGTGACATTGAGAAGATGACGCATCTTTCTCTCTGCCATCCCATTTTGTTGGGGTGTATCAATGCAAGATGACTCATGTATGATTCCCTCTTGTTGGAAATAAGTTTGCAAGTGAGTGTTAAAGTAATCCTTTGCATTTTCTGTTCTAAGCCTTTTTATAGTAGTCTCAAATTGGGTTTGAATCATTTTGCAGAATGTGATCAATGTGGACCCAATAGTAGTCTTATCTTTTAAAAAAGAAATACCCAATACATTCGTGTGCAATCGTCAATAAATGTAATAAACCACTTTGCCCCAAAACAATTGGGTATTCTAGACGGCCCCCAAATATCAGAATGGCTCAAGTAGAATGGTTTTGAAGATAAAATATTATTGATTGGAAATGAGACTCAATGATGTTTAGCAACAATGCATTCATCACACCTAAGACTCCTAGGGTCTGATGACTTAAAACAAATCTGGAAATAATTGTTTTAACAATCTAAATGGAGGATGACCTAGCCTAAAATGATGTAACCAAATAAAAGATAATTTAGAGGCTGACTGGGAGGATGAAGAATAAGCCACATGTTGTTGTTGTCTCCTTGTAGAACAATCATTCTCCCCATCCAAGATATAGAGCCCATTTCAAACTTTAGCCACACCAATCATCTGCCCCGTTTTCTTGTCCTGAAACTTACACATTGAAGGAGAGAAAACAGCCAAACAGTCAAGATTTTGGGTTAGTTTTTGTATAGAGATCAAGCTGGTAGTTAAGGCTGGAATATAAAGAACTTGTTCAAGGGAAAGCTGAGAGTTTAATGATACTTTGCCTTTACCTAGGATAGGAATAGTGGTTCCATTGGAAATCATGATATGTTTGGTAGGCTTAAGGGTGTCATAAGTCACAAAACAATGAATATTAGGGGTCATGTGGTTGGTAGCCCCTGAATCAAGGACCCAACTGCTATTCTTATCAATTTTAGAAGCTACAAAAACTGTATAGGAAGGGAAGTTACCTTGAGAATTACCTTGATGGGCTAAGGAGTAGGTTGCTCCATCTTGAAACGTTCGGAGAAAAGCTTTTAACTTACCTAGCTCCTCGGCATTCTGTTGAGTAGAATCAGCTTCTGCTTCCCTTTTATCAGCTTCCTCTTCTTGTTCTTTATTTACATGAAAACTTTGGGATTTTATGTTCTTGAAGCCTTCGATCTTGCTCAAGACTGCCTCCTTCCCATGCAGTTTAAAGCATGTTTCCCTAGTGTGGCAGGGCTTTTTGCAAAAGCTACAGCATTGTGAGTCTCGATTATTACTAGGGCTATGATTCTGGAAACTTGATCCTGGTTTGCCAGGGTTTTGGAACCCTAATTTTTCAGCTTTATTTCCTCTACCTTCTTGCTTGTTGATCACAAGGGTAAATCCCTCAGTGGTATGTTCAGTTAGCATAGCATATCTTCGATTTTCCTTACTCCTTACAATTGCAAAAACCTCATTAAGATTTGGGAGTTTCTCCTTACCGAGAATTTGCACCCTTACTTGGTCGAAGTCAGGATTGAGTCCAGCTAGGAACTCAACAATCCGGTCTCGTTCAATTATCCGATTGAGTGTTGCAGCATCCTCTCGGCATACCATTTTGATGGGCTGATATTGGTCAAGTTCCAGCCACAATCCTCTTATCACGTTGTAGTAATCTATGACTGTGAGTTGGCTTTGTTTGGTAGCTGTGATCTTTGTCTTGACTTCAAAAATCACGGAAGCATCCTGGAGTTTGGAGTAGGTTTGTTGCGTTGTCTCCCATACGGCTTTGGCTGTACTTAGGAACATAAAGTTCCTACTAATCTCTGGTTGCATAGTTCCCCATAACCAAGACATGATGCGAGAATCATCTATGTCCCAAGCTATGTACGTTGAATCTGTTTCTTTGGGAGGACTTCCAATCAGATGGTTACCCTTCCCACGGCCTTTCAAAAGAGTCTTCACTAGTTGGGCCCATTGGAGATAATTTTTCCCATCCAACCTATAAGATGGATGGACTATAGGTAGTTCTGAGGCCAGAGAGACTTCACCAGCCACTGGAGAGTGATCTGGCTGATATCCTTCTGCTGGATTTGTATCACCAGTTGGACTTGCGATATCTGATAGTTCCAGCATTGCAATCTTAGAGGGGCTGGAATCTTTAACTGCTTTCGGCTACCAGCAATTTCTTGAAACAGCTGGCTTGTGGATGCAATAAAGGCACGTCAAGGGCAAATAAGGGTGGTCCAGGATAGGGCAATGAAGGCAGGACCAACGGAGGATCAAATCAAGGACTGTGCAATGAAGGCACTAGGGTTATGATGTATCATACTCGGCCTATTGCTCTGATACCATGTGGAAAAAGGAAGTGGTATTCCTTGATAATTTTATTGATGTTAATAATAGAATTTATACAAGAAGTTCCTAAGAATTTTCCTATATTTTAGGACTAGATTATATTCCTATATTTTAGGACTAGATTACTTATCTAATATTTAGGACTAGATTACATCAATTTAAATATATAATAAGAAGATAAAACACCAAAATAGATACAAAAGATAAAAGAATAAAAACAACCTATCTCTATCTTGACCTAGGCCATAGCTTCTTATCCTCGTTCCAACAGGATTTAGTTTTTGTTTAAGTGTTTCAGAAGATTTTTATATTCTTTTGCTGTTTCTATTCTGTTTCCTACCATTTCTGCATTATTTCCATATCCAAGCTAACTGAAAGTCTGAAACGAATTTCAAACAAAACATTGATCCTTGTCTGTCCTACATTGACATGTTACGCATCATTTATTTTATTTGCTATTTTTGTGCCTGGCTTTGATTTTGTTCTGAATATCTACTTTTCGGTTGTTTCAGCAATCTAGTGGCAACTCAAACATCTCTTCTGAGACAGGAACTCTGGTATGCTGTAAGAAAATGTGTGTGAATGTTTTCCTGGGGGTGGCCCAAGGGGTTTGATCTTATTGTTTGAGGAAAATATAATACTAGTAACAACGAATGATGGGGATCTTATCATTTGAAGAAAATATAAGAGTAATAGCATCAAATGTATGTGCATATAACCTTACTTTAAATGCATATACATTTGAAGAAAATCAAACAATATGTGCATTTGATTTAACCTGGAGGGAAGAGAACTGTTTTATGAATTTGGAATATGAGTGAGATCTTCTGAAGTGAAAACTATAACTTTTTCTTAATGCCAACTCTTTGTCTCACTTCTGCAGTTTGTCTTTTTCACTGGTGGCATCGTATTTCTGACGCTCATTGTGAATGGATCAACCACCCAGTTTGTTTTGCATTTCCTAAATATGGATAAGTTATCTGCGCCAAAGGTAAACTGATTCTTAGAATGCTTTAGCTTGTAGTGTTATTAGTTTCAAATGTTTTGAGTGTACCATAAGAACCTGCGACTGGGCTGGAGAATATGCTTATTAATCCTGAAGTTCACCAAGATGAAAATAAGATCTCAAGGAACAGCTTTTTAAGTAGAAAGTAGCCAGCAAAAATTATTTTATTGATATGTTTGTTGTTGTTGCACGAAGTATGTAGGGTCTGTTTTCATGTAGAAGTGGAACTCTACACTGTGTTCTTTATATGTATGTTATTACATTATACAAATTAAATGATAAATTGCCAATCATCCATTTTCTTATATGTTTCTTCAAGGTACTCTTGCTCATTTGTCATCAACGCGTTTCCTCAACTAGTAGTGCCTTAATTCAAATTAGATGTTACCCATTAATCTATTTCTGTTTGACTCCTGTTACTTTTTGTTGCGACTTGATGCTAGGGGGTTCTGAGCAGCATGGATCCCTAGGAAAGTGGTGGGGACGTACAAGTCTCTGAATAGTCCATTTCTATGCATAAGCTATCAAGACTAAGAATCAGCGTAAATGTACTTCATATAAATGAAATGTCAAAAATTCATCGTCTAGTCCACAAATCGATACTCTAGATAATAATATGCAATTGGAATCAGATACTCTCTTTGATCTAAGTATAAACCATCTTTGCCACTGTATCTGAGTCTATCTATCTATATCCATATAATTATATCATCAATACAGAAAATGGACTCTCCTATACTGTATCCAGGTGTAGATATCTAATATAAAAGATGGAAGAAGAAGATAAGAACATGTCCACGTAGCCTACCAAAACTTGGCAACCCTATTTCTAAATAAGATGCCTCTCCTGAAAAATAATCACTCAAAAATCTGTAGGATAATACATACACACGATGAGTCATGAGAACATAATTGGCAGATGACCTACACTAAGATGGATGGGAGATGATTGAATGCAAATGACAGAGAGTTAATGTAAGAAAAGTTTTGAAAATGTGGTTTAAAAATAAGTATAGCTAGAACACAGGGTTTTTGCATATAGCAATACACATAAATGAAAGTCAGAAACATGTGAAAACAGACCTAGTAGCAAATGTAATCATATCTGAGTGTTAATTTCTTCCAACTGGTGTGAGCTGTTTGGCAAGCTCAAGCCTGAATATGTATCATTTAGCCTGAACATGTATCTTATTGACTCACACTGTATCATCTTGTGTGTATTGGTTGACACGCGAGGTTAGAAGCTCCCTGCTAACTAGGGTGGATGTGGTGCATTGGCAACTAAACTTACACTTCTGTTACTACAGTGTCCTAACTATCTTATTCCATGCTATATGTATTTATGAATTATACTCATGGAGACAATATTCTTGAATACATTAAAACATGTCTTGTCATGTCTAAATCTCATGTCATGTAACATGTCTCTAAAGTAAGTCATTGATAGATCTAGGGACGGACCCAAAGAGGGACCAATGGGGGTGGCCGGCCTTGTTGAGATAAAAATAATAATTTGAAAGATAAAAGTTAATCCTCTATATACCATTCTAAACTTTTAGATAAGATGGTGTTTAACAATTTAGCATGCTATCAAAGCAAGCAAAGATCCCAAGTTCAAATCTTGCCACTAACCCAATATTTAAACAGTTGCACTTGTTTGAACTAGTTATATCATGGAATAAGAGCAGACAAAGATAAAGATAAAGTTATGCTGTGAAGCCAGTTATGCTTTAGATGTGACATTCTTCACTCCCCTACTATTAGGTTACAATAGAAAATGGTAGAGATGCGTTTGGGGTTATAACAAAAGCTTTAGCATTGCTAAAATTGCAGCATTCTTCAGACAGCTAAAGCTGCAACATTGTTTTTTCTCATTTCTTGATGCAGATCCAGAATTTTAATTATTTAAGAACTTCATAATCCTAGTTATGTAGGATTTTAGTTATTTAAAAAGGTTATGTGGATTCTGTTTAACTTGATAAGTACCAATATGATGTAAAAAAGAACTGCCTGGAAAGTTTAGAAGATTAGGAATGTTTGATCATGTTTCCTAGTTTAAATTCCTAGTTTGGCATGGTTTTGTAAGCATCTTATCCTTTAGGGATTATTCATATTTGGATTATAAATTATTGAATACGGAAGTTTGTTTTTTCATTTGCTCATTCTCTTTTCTTCTTCTTCTCCTCCTCCTCCTCCTTGTTAGGTGTTCTCTTCTCATCTTCATCTTTTTCTTAGTCCCTAACATTTTGGTGAGCTAGGCACACTTCTTTTTTCTTTCTTGGTAAATTTTATGCATGCATCATCTTATACTTGTTTCCTTTTTACATATTTGTGTATGTGTGTGTGTTTCAAACTATATTTGATATTAATGGCATGTGTTTTATGGCAGAGGCGTATATTGGAATACACAAAGTATGAAATGTTGAACAAAGCACTAGAGGCATTTGGTGATCTAGGAGATGATGAAGAACTAGGACCTGTTGATTGGCTTACTGTTAAAAGATATATTAAAAGCTTAAATGACGTGGAAGGGGAACGAGAGCATCCCCATAGTGCACCGAACAATGAAAATAATTTTGATCATATGAACTTAAAGGATATACGTGTACGTCTTTTGAATGGTAGGTTTTTATTTATTTTTTCGTTGTTCTCTTTGTTATAATTGTGACTCAGAATTCAAATTTGACTGAAATTGGGACTCCTAATTTGATCGTGATTATGACTTCGAATTTGACTGTGATCAAGATGTTGTCAAATTCGATTTTGATTGGAATTTATCTCATTTGAATGAATATTCTTGTGAATTATCTTTTAATCAGGATATAATTTCATGTGTACATTTATAGATGATTCAAGTCTATAAATAAGTGTCCAATGCTCTGGAATTAGTTACAGTAATATCATCTTAGTAATATTTTGGTAGTGGTAATATCACTTTTGTTATAGTAATATTTTCTTAGTGATATTTTGTTCTTTCTGTCCGTGATTTTTCCCGATTTGGATTTTCTATGTTAAATTTTATGTTTGTTTGTGTCGTTGATGGTTTGATTGTGATTTGTATTCGATCCAAATTTTGTAACAAAATGGTATCAGAACCATTGAATCAAACCATTAACTTTTGGTAGATCTCAGTCGTTGGATTTGCACTTCTTCATCATTGTCCACAACTAGGGTTTTGTTGCCTAGCCGCCGCTATTGCTGCTGTCGCCGTTCGACCATTGTTGCCTCTCCGTCGTCTACCTCTACTCCTTCAGCCAATCATTGGCATCGATTCCTCTCTGTTGTCGACTTTGTTCTTCTTCAGCTATCCGTCCTTCATCAATGATTGCCGTCGACTCTAGCCCTCTGCCATTGCTGTCAACGACCCTACAACTTTCGTTATTGCTGATGTTTTGCCTCTTGCCATTTTCGTTGATCGTCATTGCCAAGCTATCGCCGCCGCTAGGTACTTCTACCATTGTTGGCTATTTCAAGCAACCCAGATCCAGATTTGGTCCAACCCAACCCATTGGCCCACTCCAGTTCGATAGATCTGATAGCCCAGATCTAGATCTGTTTTTGCCCAGATTTACTGCCCCAGATTTGGTATTATTGTTTGTTTCTATTGGGATTTTATTTATTGATCGTTTGGCATTATTTGGGGTTATTTGATTTTTGTATTGACTACCTTGAAGTATGATATTTCATTGTTGGATCGGAATATTTGATTCTCATTATGGCAAGTTAAGATGTGTTGGTGAATGTGGAGTCATTAAGATCAGAAAAGATATGTTGAGGATGATCTCGTTGCCTATGCTTTAAGTGCGGTTGAAGATATTCACTACTGTAAATTTTATGTGGATTTGATTGGTATTCCCCATGGTGTGGATTTGGTTAGTATTTGTCAAGGAGATTAATTTTCTGTAATTTTGTTGAATTTCATGTCAAGGTAGAGCTTATTATAATTGTGATATGAAATTCAAATTTGACTGAGATTGGGACTCTTAATTTGATCGTGATTATGACTTCGAATTTGACTATGATTAGGATGTTGTCAAATTTGATTTTGATTGAAATTTATCTCATCTAGAGCAATATCCTCGTGAATCATCTTCTGATCAGGATAGAATTTCCTGTGTATATCTATAGATGATTTGATCTATAAATAGGTACCCAATGCTCTGAAATTAGTTGCATCAATATCATCTTAGTAATATTTTGGTAGTGACAATATCACTTTTGTTGTAGCAATATTTGTTTAGTGATATTTTGTTATTTTTACTGTGGTTTTTTCTGATTTGAGTTTTTCATGTTTCTGTGTTCGTTTGTGTGGTTGATAGTATGATTATGGTTTGTATTCGATCCAAAATCGTAACACTCTCAGTACCCAGATCATTTGATGCTTGTCTTACATACATTTTATGCTTCCTTTGATAGTGTGAAAGCCTTTGATTTATCTTCTAAATATGCCAATATAACAATTCTTTGTTGAAGAAAAGGCATGTACTCAGTAATGTAAAATCTTTTATTTTATGTTGTCCATCATCATCATTAACGTGTATCCTATAGAATATTTCCTATTCCATTCACAAATATTTACCTAGCAGATACACTAATTCTCACCTTTTTATGAGTAAAAATAATAATGCATTAAAAGAATACCATAAAAATCTTGTGTTGCAGATTCTCAGTTTTCGTCTTGTATTCTGCTATACCTACATTGGTGATGATGCAAAGAATCAACCACCAATATATTTATAAAGAAAATGCACTAGGTGGCTAGAAAACCTTGAACTTCAAATTCTGGGATTGACCTTCTGCAAAAAGGCACGGTGAGACTTCCCCAGGGCTGGTGGGGAAAGCCACACTGATGCCTAAATCAAGCACGGAGCAATAGTAGAAGAGTATGAGAGCTAGTGATAGCTTGAAATCGTAATTGAGATTGCTTATCCCGAAGGAGAGATCCTCCTCGATTTGTAGTAGTTTAGAGATAAGCCTTCGGTTAGGATTAGGTCTACTTGTTAGAGTGTGACTAGAAATGATAATCCTAGACAAATTTGGAGGGATTAGGAGTAACCCTTGCAAACTGCCTTCCGAAGATGTAGGAGAAGGTTATCCCAAGTTTATCTGGATTAAGACTAATCACTAGATTTTATCATGTTTGACTTTATCCCCTTAATCCTAGGATAAAATCCTAGTCGGATTGGGTAATTCAATCACAAATTGGATTGGTTTTCCCTCAGGTCAGTGGAAGACCCCCTTTGTGGGTCGAGCCAGGCCTAAGTAGAACTCTGAGGCTGAGGGTGGCCTATTCAAGTTGGACCGATATTGAGGGTGGCCTGGTTAAGTTGGACCAAGGCCAAGGGTGGCATGCATACACGTGTCGCACATGTAATTTCTGAGTATATCAATTCGATACTTCTCCTGACAGCAATTAACACGAGGAACTTTACCCAATGACTTGTAAGGTTCTACCATTTGAAGTTCTAAATGACTATCTTCACTTGCTTACATGGGACAATGATGTAAGACAGATCTGATGTTATGAGAATACCTACTGAAGGCTTTGGGAAAATTGTTGAGAAGGCTAGCGTTTAGATATGTAATGGGTTGGGAGGGGGGAATTTTAGAGGTAAAAGAGGCTGAAAAGATGAATTTCGAGGGTTGAAAACAGGTCTGGAAGCAAGGTTCTGAAAATAATATTCTGAAACTGAAGATGAGGGAAGAGAGGGAGAAATAGGTTCTAAGCATCACACCTAGGGTTAGAATTGCATCACACAATTCAAATAAAGCATAACATGCTTAGAGAACATTGTTGTTAATTATTCTATTCACTCCTAAATAAGAGGGATTAGTATTTATAGGGCTCTAGTAATGCTATTCCTACTAGGGTTAGGAGAATCCTTTTTCTATTAGGAAAACTAAACAAAAACTGAAACTGATAATAATAAAAGTAGGAAAAGACCATAAATAAAACCTAAACACATAACCAGAGTTACCATAGGAAACATATGTAGAATGATAAAATACCCTAATGCACAAAACATCAAAACTAAGGGTGACAGCTCCCAAGAGTGACCTTCTTCATCCAAAAGATCCCAAATTAATGCCTGGCACTTAGTACCAGTTTTAGGACACCTTTTATGTCTTTAGAGGTTCACACCAATTCTGGAAAGACCAACAATCTGGAAGTTTGAGATTGAGGAAATTTAGACAACTTCTCTTCTACTGATACTGGGTTTCTCCTAAAAATGAAGGCTTTTTTTTTTTTGGTTGTTTATTACTTTTATTCATATTGTAATAATTGGAACTCAGACTCTGTCATTAACCAACACTTCTAAATTATTGATCCTTTTATTCTTTGCTTCAATTAGTATATACATCCCTATTGCTGAAACCTGACCTTAGATTAACAGAACAAGCAACATGCTGTCAGATGTTAATGAATTTGATTTTTAACATCCATTTTGAATTTTATTGTGTATTATGTTCTGAAATTAACTTCCATTAATAATTCAAGGCATCACATTCAATCTTAGGCGTTCAAGCTGCTTACTGGGGAATGCTTGATGAGGGAAGGATCACACAAGCTACTGCAAATATGTTGATGCAATCTGTGGATGAAGCAATTGACTCAGTAGCTTATGAGCCTTTGTGCGACTGGAAAGGTTTAAAAGCTCATGTTAATTTCCCAAATCATTACAAGTTTCTTCAGACAAGCATCTGCCCGCAAAAATTGGTTACATATTTCATAGTGGAAAGATTGGAATCTACTTGTTACATTTGTGCTGCATTTCTCCGAGCTCATAGAATCGCTCGGCAGCAACTGCATGACTTCATTGGTAAGAATGTTCTATGATCTTTTGTGTTTTAGGTTATCATCCCTTTATCAGTTACACTGCTTATCACTTTCTAGTGATTCATAGTTCCGAGGTACTAAAAGTATTTATTTTTAGATAGAAAACAGAGAACATCTTCTATAGACTAATTGCACTTTCAAAATAGAGTATATTACACTGACTGCCCCTGAGGTTTGGCCTAATTATAGAGAGTGCCCCTCACATTTGGAAATGGCAATGACCACCCTTGTTGTTAAAAATAGGGTAAATTGACTATTTTACCCCTGGGTTATCTCCCCTCTCTTTCTTTCCCTACACTATATAAATATCTATGTATAAATTTTATTTGACGAAAATATATTTAGAAAATCTAATACTAAACTAAAAATATATATATTTGTCTAAAAATATATATTGTGTTTGCATAAATTATATTATATATTTCAAAAATGTGCTAAAAAATTTAAAAATAAATAAATAAGCTAAAAACATATAATATATGTATATATTCTAAAATTTTAAAAAAAGTTGGGTTCAACAAAATCGCTGAACCTAGATGGGTACCCTTAGGAGGAGGGACAGAAGGAGCTGGGGTAGTGGATTTGGGCAGCTTTGCCAGAGCATCTCTTTGGTGAACTGAATTCACTTAACTTCAGTTCAGAATTGTTGTTGTCTAAACCAGCGCTGCCATCTAAGAGTTGCATGTTGACCAAAAGAAAATAAGTATTCCAAGTGCACAAAGGAAGAAAGCTTAAATTGTTAAAACATCAACTCATCTAAAAACATAAGCTATTGGAGAGTGGGAAGGTTATTTTACCTTTTAACAATTTCTTACAATTGGCAAGAGTAAAAGTTATACTAATTCCTGTAAATGGTAAATTTTAGCTGACTAAGGCCTATGGATAACATTGCATAGCTTCATGAAAATTGTATTTGTTTTATCTCTTCGTCAATTAATGCTTTCAGCACATCATGGAGACATTTTTTCTTTTTTTGCTGAGAATCATGGAGAAAATGTTATATTGTGTTTTTGTCAATTTAAGGTGATAGTGAAGTTGCATCAATGGTCATCAATGAAAGTGAGGTCGAAGGAGAGGAAGCAAGAAAGTTCTTGGAAGATGTTCGTGTTAGTTTTCCTCAGGTTTGCATCCTCAAACACCCTCATTAGATGTTTATGATCATCAATTATACTAGGTTCTCCTTTGAATTGATTATCAGAGCATCATGCCAAGATAGGTCTTCTCTTATGAATGTCTCCTTAGAACATGTTATGTTGCTTGTGGTTTGATATATTTCTTAATGAAGGAAAGGGTTGTGAAAATTTTGATGTTGGGAACATGTTCAGGTTCTTCGTGTCGTGAAAACAAGGCAAGTAACATATTGCGTGCTTAATCATTTGAGTGAGTATGTCCAAAATCTCGAGAAGGTTGGGTTGTTGGAAGAGAAAGAAATGATTCATCTTCATGATGCTGTCCAGGTTCGTTAAAAAGTATTTCATGGCATTCCCTTTGTATATGATATTTTTTTAATGCATTTGAGAGCAATATTCTAGTGTATTACAGACTGACTTGAAACGGCTCCAAAGGAATCCTCCTTTAGTTAAAATTCCAAGGATAAATGATTTAGTTAGTGCCCATCCTTTGTTGGGAGCACTTCCTTCCGCCATACGTGGGCCACTTTCAGAGTCTACCAAAGAAATAATGAAACTACGAGGTGTGACGCTCTATCGAGAGGGTACCAAACCAACTGTTATTTGGCTCATTTCAAATGGAGTAGTGAAGGTAATTAGACAAACGGCATCAATTAGAATCTAAGGAATTAACTTCACTGCCTTCAACTTCTCTCTCTGTAAGTTCTGAATCTAAATTTGTGACGTGATTCTGATTGGCAGTGGAAAAGTAAGAGCTTAAGAAATAAGCACTCATTACATCCAACATTTACCCATGGAAGTACTCTGGGCCTCTATGAAGTGCTGATTGGCAAGCCGTACATGTGTGACATGATCACTGATTCTGTGGTACTCTGTTTCTTCATTGAAGCTGAAAAGATACTCACATTGTTCAGATCTGATCCAGCAGTTGAGGATTTTCTCTGGAAGGTTTGATCATATCAGGGTTCATTTTAATCACCATGAAACATTGGCCTCATTTATTTGCACTGCACTCTTGAAATGTGTTAACTTGGTATATCATCTTGGTCTAGCTTGCAAGGTCATCATATTAGATTTAGAATTGTATATGCATCGGTAAGTTATGAATACAGGTTAAGGATGTGACTTATCATATCTTGTGTTTTCTTGTTTTAGCTTTCTGATTTCTGTAGAGCTGGGAAAGGGAATCTAGAGTGATGTTTGTTTTCTCATATCCCCTAGAAAGATGTTTCATGGAATTTGCTAATACCACTTATCTATTTTTTTTTTTTTTGTTTATATCTTTTGTTTGTTTCGTTTGCACTACTAAACTAGAAGTTTTTCCTCAAATTTTTGGCAGGAAAGTGCTATCATTCTTGCCAAATTCATGCTTCCTCAAATTTTTGAGAAAATGACCATGCAAGATCTAAGAGCTCTTGTTGCAGAAAGGTCAATAATGACTATACACATAAGGGGAGAAATTGTAGAAGTACCTTACCATTCTGTTGCCTTTCTATTAGAAGGATTTGTGAAAACACAAGGTGTCAAAGAGGAACTGATTACATCTCCTGCAGCACTACTGCCTTCATGTGGGGACCTAAACTTCCTTGGATCGGAAACCTCAGGTGATTGAGACTCAATTAGTAGAGGTATTTCTTCTCGTTTCTGCTTCTGGCTGGGTTCCAATGATCTTCTTTTGGATTAAAAGATCTGAAACTCAGCATGCTGTTAAACATGTTTCCTGTGGGGTTTTGTTCTTATTTCTCCTGACACTGTAATTCTGATTGTTTGCTTTTGGATATGAAAATTTTGAAATTAACTACCTGTTTATAACTATGTTTTTTTTCTTCTCCATTTTGGTATGTCTGTTTTAACTTTTTTGTTTTTCACTTTCCATGCCTACCCCACCTAGCAGGATTAAGGTTGAGACTGGTTGTTTTTCACTTACCATGAGGTTAGTTGTGTTTGCAGAATTAGTTCTTGTTTCTGCAGCAAGGATTTATCTGATGTCTTTCCTAAGGTCTCACTCACAGGTTTACAGTTTCTAATTATTAGTAATGTTTTCTCCTGCCTGTGGTTCAGCTGACAGTGGATAATTATCACACAAGAGTCTGTTCTTGCTTCAGCCACAACCATAGTTCAGATGTTTTTGTTCTGGGGCTGATATTAAATTACTGTTTGTAACGAATACTGACCCCTCCTTTTTTTATATATATATTTATCTCATTTTCATTTCCCTATTCATTTGGCACAATATACAAGTGATACCGTGAAGAAATTTATATTATCCAATCTGAGTCGCCTGGTTCAACAGCTGAACTCACAGAAAGAGGATCATATACTTTTCTGGAAAGGAGACGTTTTATATTGCAATGCTGTTAGCAGTATATCATTGAATTTTTCCACCTGATTCTTCAAGGGAAATAGCTTTCTTAGACTATTTGGCCTATTCTCAGTAAAGCTACGACGTGTACATATGCATGTGAAAGGCTTTCAGAAATGTTGAGCTGATGGTTTTAGTTTTCTGACTGTTTTTGCATCCATAATCACTTCTTTTGCACTATGCTTTTTGTTTTTTCTATGAGTTCTAGGTCTTTCTGTTCCAATTCTGTATTGGGCAGCTGGCCTTTATTTTGATTTACAATTAAAATGATTATTTCTTGCTTTGTTGTTAATTGTAAGCTGTTTGCAGCTCTTTTTTGCTTGCATCAATAAATTGTTATTGTAATTTTCTTTTGATTGTCTTTATTTTTCCTTGTAATTAAAGAGTTATATTAAAAAAGTAGCCTAAAAAATTGTTATGAAATTATTTGAACTATGAACTCTTTTGAATGAAATTTACTGCGCACAGGGATTGGGGGGTTTGTAATCCTTTTGTTTTCCATACTCGATAGCAGGTGCCAAGCAAAGCAGCTTTTCTCACCAGGGATCCTGGTATCACGTGGAGACAAGAGCCAGAGTAATTATATTTGACATTGCTGCGTTTGAAACCAACAGAGTTCTACAGAGAAGGTCATCTTCATTGTTGTCGCATGTAATTGATCACCCCACTAGTTCCCTAAGCAAAGAGCATAGCGGCCTTATGAGTTGGCCTGAAAATTTCTTCGAGACAAGATATCATCAGCAAAGTCCCAATAAGGCTGGTGAACAAGCAACCAACTTGTCTACCCGGGCAATGCAGTTAAGCATGTTCGGCAGCATGGTATATTCAGTCTCTCTCTTCCTTTACTCAACGTTTAAAAGTTAACACTTCTAGGATTAAAAACTCAAGAGCAGAGCATATTTTTTCCACTTAAAACTTGTACATGGGGTTCTGGGGCAACTTGATTCCTCCTTTTTTGAGTTTTTTTTTTTTTGTGGTGTTTGTTGGTGGGGTGGGGGGGCGCTATGCTGTCTTGATGAAAACAGCAAAGCGAGGGAACTTTGGTAGTTAATTCTGAATGCTTGTATATGTTCAAGTTTGTGCTACTATTTTGAACTTACTACCTACATTTTTTTCGTTCATTAGGTCCGCCAACGGCGTGCCCCAAGCTTCCCAAGTACTCGAGCAAACTCATTGCATAGCCAATCGTATCCACGAGTCCCGACTAGTCAGGGGCAACCTCTTGTTTCTGTGAGGTCAGAAGGATCAACCACAGTGAGAAAGCGCCATGAAGTAGTCTTTACAAGTCAAAATCCTAATCCTATTCCTGCACGACAACATCAAAGCTCGAACATTGAGGAGAACCGTAGGATCAATGACTCGAGTGATGATTCTGGCGCAGAGAATGATGAACTGATCGTCAGAATTGACTCACCAAGTAGTCTTTCTTTTCACCAGGTTTCTTGAGATGACTTCTTTACATCCTGATTATGTTTATCTATTTATGCCTCCATTGCAAAATATAGATATGATTTCTTTTTTTTATTCACTTAGGATGTGTAAGCTTCGCCTAACTAATTCTCATCGGCGGGTGAGCTTCTCTCCTGATGCACCCTCGAATAAATCTGGATATAGATACAGTTTATACACACTTAAAACTGGATATTCAACACAGTTTATGTGGGACTTAACTTTCAGTCTTATTGCTGTCTTCCAATAATAATTTTATCTTCTAAATCGCCGCATTGATTCAAATTTCGATACTCTATGTAAAACTTCAAGTGTTTTATCCTTATAGTATCAATAGGGACAATATAAATGATGTTTGTATTTGTTAAATCAAAAACATATATAGAAAGTTAATAATAAGACATCCATTAAAGGCTTTCTCCTGAAACAACCAGAATTGAGCATTCAATACAAAAGTGGCCCAACTTAACAGTATACTTTATTGAAATTAATTGGCTTTTATTTTAATACTAATAGTATATTTCACATCTCATTTTAATAATTATTTTTATACATTTAAGATTATTATTTCCATAGAAGTATTAAGTAAATTATTATTACATATATATGTATATATATCTGACCGTCATGTAAAACGAAGGAAGTTTTGGATTGTAAAATAGCAAATTTAATCGGAACTATCTTGAAATTATAACTAAAAATTATACCTCATACTCTCTCTTGCTCGTTCTGTGTGTGTGTACAGAAAAGGAGGGATAATATAATATGGGTAATGAAAGCATAATATCTATTTACAAAATCATTTTTTGTTTTGACTGTTATTTCTCTCTGTTTCTTATATATCTAAGAAACATGTATAAATGTTCACTCTTAAAAGAAGGTAAAAAAAAATTCAAAACTTAATAATCTTATAATTATGAATATATATTAATCTGTCACATGAATTACATTAAAAGGAACTTGTACTTCTCTTTAAATCCCCTTAAACCAAACATTCCAAATTAATTCAGTTTCAATTTAATGAGCATTCCAACTACCGACCCAGTCAAAGAGTTCGTTCCATCTCTCCAGTGGCAGTGTGCACTTTGTTGACTTCCAACTTATGCCTTGAAAAATGATAATAGCTAGCAAAGCGCCAAAAAAAAAAAAAAAAAAAATGTTGCTTTGTGTACTCTTGGTCGCTTTAAACTGATGGTTATTTTATTCCTCGATACATCCTAGATTCTTAACCTTCTAGAGCTTTCAAATGCATACAAATATGAATTTTATATTTATTTGTGAAATATATATTTTACAAATTGTTTAGGAAAATTTTTATATTCAAAATATATATATGGAAACATAAAATATTTTGTGTTAAGATAAAGCCAAGCACTAAAAAATTTTACAATCTTTTGTTTATCCTTTAGTTAATCTTAATAACTAATGGATTAACTAAATGATAAACGAAAGAAAATAGAAAAAAAATAAAAGAAATAATATTAATTCTTATTTCTATGCCTATAATAATATTTTCCAAAAAAAATATTTCTCTATCTTACATCAGTTTTCCCTTGTTGGAGAAAACACCTCCTCTAATTTTTTGAATCTGTCTGCTCAACCTAGAGGGATTCACCCAATGAATAAGAAAACTTTGAATGTGTTCATCTCTGTCATGAACATTCTGTTCCTACAAAATAGTGTCAAATTTTTATCTATGTGCATGGCAGAAAGGTAATTATAATGGGATCTTGGACTCGAGAATTGGTCCAATAGTTGGGTCTTCAACAGGTTTAGTGAGAGGAAGGATCATTTGTGAAACATGAAGTATGAAGTAGAAGAATGAATGGGCAAAGAGAAAACGAGTCCTGAGTATTTCTTAAGGCAAACATCAGGAGATTCTTCAATTTTCTGACATGTTTCCTGCTAAGGTTCCTAATTAGGAATTTCCTCATCTACTAGAAAAATATTTGTTCTCACCCCATGTTTAGGCTCTTTTTGGTTAGGAATTTTAACGTCCTATTCTTCTACTGCCTCTTTCTTAAAGTTTTTTTATTTTTATTTTTTTATTACCATCAATTACATGTGGGCGAGAAGCATCTCATCTTCACGTTAATGAAAGAACCAGAAAGACGATTAACATCCTTGTCATAATGCAATCAGATCAAGTCTTGCACAAGCCATGCTTTGGAAGTTTGCTTGACAATCAAATTCAAGTAGTCAATAGATTTTTGTTGTTAGGACATAAATTGAATAAAAAATTACTTTGTGAACTTTTTTCCAGAGAAAGACATTGCAGAGTAGGTGTGTAACACCCCCCACATACTCGAGGCGAGTTATGTTTTAGAAAATTTTGAATTTTTTTTATTCAAATTACATCATTCTTGAAATTTTCTTAGACCTATCTAGTGCTCAGTGAAATAATTTATACACTAGATATAAAATCTTATAAAGCGGAAGTTGAAATCGAACATGATCATAACATTTTATACATAAACAACCGAACATAGTACTTGTTATAAAATTCTCACAATACATAAGCTTCTAAAGATAATTTAAAACGTACATAATACTTGAAATATTCATACTACAACATAACATAGTACACTCGCTCATTTCTCAACGACTCGTGTCATTACACATCTTTGACTTCCATACTATCACTGCAAGTCCCGACTGGAACGTTGAATATTTTATAGGCAAAACCCAGATTAGATGATAAACCATCTAAGTAAGGGTACAAAATATTTTATCATGTGTGTATGCAATGTCTTACTCATCGTAGGTGTCAATTGCACCTTTCATGCTACCTATCATTTTTTTACGGCCACCTCTTTCAAAGTCGGGGTATATGGGGGCACCCTTGGTACAGTAACGGTGCTAGTTCGTAGTCTCTACAGCCACGATGCACGTGATCAATAATATCAACGTGTACATATGCATTTCATAGCATGTTATGTGTGCAGTCTACGTGATAGATACATATTAGAGTATGTCAATATAATGAAAGCATTCTCGAAGATCGGATTTAAACATAAACATTTATAATCGTACTAAATTTGTAATAGTACACTTACTTATCACAAATTAAGCTATCTTGATAAGCGTGACGATCTCGATAAACGTGTCAATGATATCAACGTGTACTCCCTACGACCACAATGCACGTGATCAATGATATCAATGTGTACATATGCATTTCATAGCATGTCATGTGTGCAGTCTACGTGATGGATACATATCAGAGCATGTCAATATGATGAAAGTATTATCGAATATCGGATTTAAACATAAACATTTATAATCGTACTAAACTTGTAACAGTACACTTACTTATCACAAATTAAGCTGTCTTGATAAGCGTGACGACCTCGATAAACGTGTCGAGCGAGATATTTCCCACTGCTCGTGCTCCAAGGATTCCTAAAACATTAAATTTATTCCAGAATATTAATTTACTATTTTTCTCACAATTTCCACAATTTCTCCTTATTTTCTAAGTCTTATTTTCTCAAAAATTCATGATAAATATCTAAATCCTCATTTAACCCAATTTTTTCCTCACTGATATTCTCAAAATAACATTTCTAGCCTTCTGGAATTTTCTTGAAATTTTCTAGATTAAATTCCTATTTTTTTCTTATTTCTATAATAATAAAATTAATTAAATAAATAATTAATTTAGCATTTTCCGAAAAAAATTTCACAAAATAAGACATAAACGAAATTCTAGATTTTTTGAAAATTTTCCAAAATTTTTGCAAAACTTTTCCTATTTCTTTTTATTTTTTTTCTTCTTTTCTTTTCTTTTCTTTCTTTTTCTTTCTTTTTTTTCACCTAGCGCGCGCCGCCTCCTCACGCCCTGGCGCGTGCAGCCACGCGCCTGTGCCTGGTTCATCTTCTCCGGTGGATGCTTCGCCGCCGCCGACCCTCCAGTTGCTCCAAGCTTCGAAAAAAGCTTCCCTACCCTCTAAACCCGACCCCCTGATCTCGAAAATAGCTTCAGAATTAAAAATAAAAATAAAAATAAAAATATTTAGATTTGCTTGATGAAACCTCGGCTCCGACGAAGTCGCGATTTTCCGTCGAAGCTTCGTTTCCTCGCTTCCACTGCTCCGTTGGCCACCAAATGCTCTAGAAATCTTACCCCATGATACAAGGATTAGAATCCCACTCACCAAACTCTCAAATACTGCCCTAAACACTCGATCTTTGAAGTAAAATTTTCGATGCAAAGGGGCTGCTCGAGCGTAGCTATTTATAGTCAAAACGTGCCGCCAGCTATCCTATCAAAAGCGCCACGCGTCCTAGAAGCCATCCCGATGTCCGTTGAAGCATTAAAGGCCTCCATCACCTCTGGTTGCTTGTTGCAGGTGCAACCAGAGCATGGCCATCGCGTCTGCTCCAATTTTGCTGATTTTTTAACTTTTTTTTATATAATATAATATACATATATACACACAATAGTATAAAAAAAATCCTTATTTTAATACATAATATAATTTCTGGTATTTTAACTATGATTAACTATATACTTCATGTAATGAATTTAACTATGATTAAACTATATACTTTATGCAATATAAATAAATTTAATTACAATCTAAATAAATATACCTTACCCTATTAAATTTATCGATAAACACTAAAATTCTACTAATTCTCTAGAATCTTAAAATACCAAAATTTTGATTATTATTTACGATATTTCAAAGTATTACAAGGTAGACAACGGGCATAAAAAATTAGGATTGAACCATATTTAATTGTACTAACTTATAAGACACCATAACATATTTGATAGTATTTTACTCGATAAGATCAAAAGCCCATTACTAAGAAATAAAAAATGTTTATAATATAGAGATCCCCAAATGGCCTCTTTGCATCAATCTTTTTTGTGCCCTAATTTCTTTACCATCATTGATCGGTGCTAATTCGTCAAAAACTATTGGCCCAAAATAGTAATAAGTAATAACCCAATCGCCGGAAATCATGGAAAAGTAGCGACAAACCCTTTCTACCTTGGGATGCCTGTGTTGAGACATGGAGCTAAACGCACCGAAGAAGGCAAGCAAGACCAAGACTTTGAATAGAATGTAGGCAGATGGTTGGCCATTGAAGAAGAACTTGGGAACCTGGTGTCCATCAGCGAGTTCATAGAGGATGATTAATCCAAGAACAATAACAGAGGTGGTAAATAGGGTTGCATGCACTAGAAGAGCAATACGAGGAGTTTTAGCTTTGGAGAGACTTTGTTGATTTCCCATATTAGGCCATCTCCAACGCTGTCGCCATTTGCGTTCGCTAAGCTAGAAGTAGTGATCGAAGCCCAAATCACACCCTTCAACTTTGCTCGCCGTTGCCAAAAAATTGGCGAAGCTCAAATCCATTGCCAAGACTAGCGACCCTTTGTCTTCGCCATCTCTCCCCACCACAACGCTAGAAGAGGGGAATGGAAAAGACGTGACGATTGGCGGAAGTTGCAGACATGTTGAACAGCGGAAGAAAGGAACGAAAGTTGTAGAAGCCGAAAGGTTTGACGAGAAAATCGGCGGAGGTGTTGCGCGGAAGGGTTATCGGCTTGCATTGGGTTTGTGATTTTTTTCTTCTATTTAATTTTTTAATTATTTTGTAATTTTTTTTCTTGTTTTTCTTCTCTTTTTTATTTTATTTTTGTATTAAATAATTGATATTGTGTATTTAGTTATTAATTTATATATTTAATTATTAATTTTATATATTTTATTATTAATTTTATTTATGTGTGTATCTGATTTTGTTTATTTAATTTTGTATTTGATTATTTTATGTATTTAATTATTAATTTTGTGTATTAGTAAAAATTATAAATAAAGTAAAATAAATAAAATTAAAATTTATTAATAAATAAATAAAATAGAGAGTGAAATAGAAAAGAGAATAGGGAATATGGTTAGAGCAGGTATAATTTTTTAGGTAAAATAAAATACGGAGTAAATTATTTATAATATAATAAGGATTGAGACAGGAAAATGGATTGGAGGTGGTCTTACTAAGCAACGCTTTAGGATTTGAGAAAAAGAGAGAGAAGAAGAAGAAGAAGTATTACAATAGTTAAGTTATAATACTGCATGTATCGTATTAACATCAAAACACACATCATGCTCATAAATTTAAAAAAATTATGCAAATTACATGATACAATAATTAAGCATGTACTTGAATCCATCAAAAATTAAATCATAAAAAGAATTATTAGTCAAAAATGAAAATATCAGAATCTAATTTCAAATCTATTAGGCAAAGAGCATCCCACCAGCGGCCACCCTTGCAAGCTCCACTGCCAGCCGCCCGCCACCGCGCGCCATCCTCAGTCACCCGCGTGCCACTGCGACCTTAGCCGTTGCTTTGCCGCCACCCGTTGCTCACTGCTTGTGGCCATGGCTGCCCCTAGATCTCTTTCTGCACTCTCTCTTCTCACACTCTTCTCCTTAAGTTCTCATTTCCTTCTCCCATTTCTCCCAAAGCCTCTGCCAATTTATAGGCAGCTCACTAGCTCCACGAGATATATATATATATATATATTATACATCACATTTATTGTCACATCTTATCTCAGATCTCTTACCTTACCTACTCTAGATTTCTTACAGATTTTTTTCTCAAATCTTGCTGCCAATTGCTTTGCAATTTATAGCAAATCTTGGCTATTGAAGCTTGACAGAAGCTAGGACACCACACACATGCGTGCGCATATATATATATATTATATAATACACTTATGATATAAAAAAAATACACATTAAACCTCAAATATTAAATTAATTTGCATTACAATACTTAAAACTCAAAATTAATAACTCAAGACTTACTCGATAAGTATAATTTTGCCTCTGCACTCTCACAAGACTTTTGTTTCATCTTGAAACCATCTCAGGGTTCATCATTGCATAAAACCAAAGTCTTCTCGGAGTTTTGTTAACTTTTCGAAAGTCTTTTATGATCGTTCAATTTTTCAAGCCTAATCATACTTGTACTAAAAAGTGTTTTTGATTTGATTTCTTTTGTAGTCATAAATTTTATCTTAAGACATTTGTCAATGATATATCGTTTTCTTTAAACATTTATGTTTCGAGGTACTGTCTTCTATTGATTCGGTTGTTTAAAATTAATAAATTGCCTTCTAGATCTTTGAACTTGACTTTTCTAATATCACGAAATATGAAATATTATTTATTTTGATTTGGGGTATTACAACATCGATATAAGATATCATTTTGTACAAGAAATTCTGAAAGAATGAGAGATATATATTCAGAAGATCTGAACCATTGAAAATTCTACTGATATGATAACTAAGGTTGTGATAGCGTTTAAGTTCTAACATTGTTTGAATTTGATTAATATCCTTATTATTTGAAGTTGGTGCTACGAAGCGTATTTAAAGACACTATTCATGATAACTTTTTTGAAGAAAATTTTGAGAAATTTGAGTGGGATTTGGGAGATCTGATCAAGGTAGAGATTTGTTGTCATGGTGGAAGCTCTCCTAATCCCACATCGTTGATTGAGTGGGTTGGAAAAGTGCATATTTTGTATAAAAAGGGCTCTATACCACAATTATATTTATTTCTCTTTTTTTGTATTTATCTCTTTGAAGTTAGTGAAATATTTTTTGATGATGTCCAATGACGTAGGTCAAATTGGTCGAACCTCGTTAATTTCTAGTGTTCTATTTATTTTTAAATTTAATAGTTGTTGTCGGATATTATCTACAATAAACTTAATTTTGAGAAAAGTAGTCTGATTTTTTCCCCATTAATACCTTTATTGTTATTGGATACTTAACATTATATAATCCACCAAATTTGAGAGAAAAGAATAGAATAACATGTAAGCCCGATTTGGCAGAAAGGAATAAGAACCCAAGAAAACAATCATCTTCAATTTGGCACCAAATATAGATTTGGTATTTTATTGAAAACTCTTTCTGTTTTAACTGCTCTCTCTCTCTCTCTCCGAGTTCAAATCGCAATCACTTTATTTGGTGCCCATATAGACAGGAGTACATTACATGTGTTTGCTACTGTGTTTCTTTCTTCGTGAATAGACTGAATTGAGGTTGAATTGGTGGTGGAGATTGACGGATTGAGGCGAAGGAATGGCTTCGGTGGCGGAGGACGGGCCGTTTCCGATGAGGCTCGCGGCAGAGGCGGAGAGTTCGACTTCGAATCCGACGGATGCTGTGATCTTCGTAGGAATAAGCTTGGTCTTGGGAATTGCGTGCCGACATCTCCTCAGGAGCACCAGAGTACCATACACCGTGGCTCTTCTCACTCTCGGCATCGCCCTCGGTTCTTTAGGTCCGCGCCACTGATTTCTGAGCATTTCGTGCCTGCTTTTCTGTCTCAGTTGTTACGTTCTGCTTAAAATTTGAACTTACTCAGGGCCGTTTGATATTGCCGTCTTTCCCGTTACTTTGCTTCTGTTCCCGGCGTTCTTGTAATGGAAGCCAGGACTTTTTGTTTTGTTACTATTGAAACATAGAAATGAAAATACTCGGACACAAACAAACAAAAAGAAAAGTATCTTCAAACACTTTTGTCCGGAAGGATGCCCAATCTATGTACATCTATAAAACTAAAAAACATGAACATCTTCATCACCAGCTCAGCTCTCTCCGACTCTTTCAGGGATTGTGGGTCAGAATCAGGAATGATGGTGGGTTTGTTTGAGGTGTATCAGTGTGACACTTCTCGCCTCCACTGCACTTATTTGATGTTGGTGTTGGGTCCACAATAGAACAAATTTAGTAGCTTGAAATATTGCTTATATTTTCCTTCCAGAAGTACTTGTGTGAAACTTGTATATTGTCAAAATAAAGAAAGATAAATTTTGGAAAGATAAAGTAGAAAAGGCTGTTTAGATTTGTTAGGATCAAATCACACACAAAAATGAAAGGAAAGATGTTACAAAAATTTAATGTGGTTCAGTCTCAATAGACTTATGTTCATAAATGCAAAATAATATGAGAAATTTATTCAATCAAAAATAGTATAGTTTTTTATTGGAAAGGCTTGAAATAGTATAGTCTCAATAGACTTCTTTTTTTCTACCCCAAAATCACTCATATCATCCACCTAACAGTATCTTTCAATTTTAGCAGATTGAAACGTATTTGGTCAAGACATCTGTTTAGATACATTGTAATAATTTATAGTATTATCAATGATTAAGCAATTTGTCCAATAAATATTTGATAATTTTAATGTAGTCCCTTTTAAATTATAATTCTTATAATTTAAATCCAAATCTTATTTTGTAACCACCAGAGACACCTGGTTGAACTCAATTAAATTAAGCTCCAATAATTCAATTTTGGCCCAATTAACTCTTGACCGATCAAAATTAATTTATTAATTTTATTCTATTCCACTAAAAGAACGAAATTGCACTCTCAAGTCAATTGAAATTACTGAAGTAATAAAATCAATAATTTTATTCTCTAACAAAATGATCCTATACATGACCTTCGTTGATCATTTAGAATATTTGAAATTGAGTTAAAATGTCCAGAGAGCTCTTTCAAAATATTTATAATTCCTCAAGTCTCATTTTTGATTCGACAATTGATCGTGATCACATCACGATAATAATTTGACTAGAATCGCCAAATTACCGAGTTCATATTTAATTGTCTATTGAAAAATCTATTGAGTTAATGATTGTACCTTATATAGGTGACGGATTCCGTATTATAAATATATGTTCCTTGTTACTTCACTTTAATTCCCAAAGTATTGAAGTATTGACTAATAATTTTAATCTCACTTATTAAGACTTCAAAGAAGTTCAAGTTGATAATCAAATTCCATTATTTACTCAGGATTAGGGTCTTGTGTACAATATGTTAAATATAATTTAATTTAACCTGATCATCTTCACAAATTAAATTCAATTTGGTTCAGTCCAATATATCTAAAATATATTTTTAATTTTATTGCGAAAGTCAAAGATAAATTTTCAGTAAAATTAAAACGACCTTATCAGAATAAAGTGTTTGTAATTTATTTACTGATCATACGTGGACAATAAATTTAGATCACATTATAAATTGAATCTTCATGTACTTAACAATTTAAGTACTCAATTTATAACATCTTTAGAATCATCGAACAATTACTCAAAAAATTAATACACATTAATAAATCAACATTTATTAATTTATTTCAAATTAAATGTCGACAAAATACGTAAAGATATACTCTTGGGCACTAAGTATGGTCTAACAATCATGCCATGAATCCAATGTTATTGGAGAAATCCAGGTTAGGAGATTTAGACACCTTTGTGTTGCCTCTGAATTTCTGTTACTCTTTATTTATTTCAAATTATGTAATAAATCATAATAATTAAAGATTTTTAATAAATAAGTCACATGCAGAATATGGAACAAAGCATCAACTTGGGAAGATTGGGGATGGCATTCGTATCTGTGAGTCTATTTATATATATTTTACTTGAGTAATATAAACAAGTCATAATTCTTTGCTTCTGATTTAGGTTCCATTATATATATATATATATGTGTGATTAGCTGCGATCATTCTTGTGCAGGGGCACAAATTGATCCTGATCTTTTATTGGCTGTTTTTCTCCCTGCACTTCTTTTTGAGAGTTCATTTTCGATGGAAGTGCACCAGATAAAGGTTTTGTCATCTATCTACTTTCTCAACTTGAGCAGTTGTCGGTCAAGTAGTGGTGACTAGATAATTTTTTTTTACCCTCTGTGACTTTCTTTTATCCTCTCCAGTAATCCTGAATTACAATAATTTGCTTGTAACCATTGTATGTATCTATTGTTGTTGGCTCGTGTGCTCAGAACTGTGGGGAAATGTGTAAATGTTTTTACATTTTATTCTAAGAAGGCAGTGACAACATCTTTTTATCCATCTAGCGTCTTTTTTCTTTTTTATATTTTGTTGGCACTGTTTGACTAATAATTTGGTAAAGTGATCTTATGGCAACAAATTTCATTAACGCACTTTAAAGCTCCAATAAATCTGATGAAGTCATGAAGATTAGGATCACAAGATAACAAATAAAGATACCAATTTTATATGAATAGAAACTTTTAATCTTATCTAAATAAATGCATTTCAGTTTTATTAGGACATTTTTATTAGATTTTCTAATTGAATTTAAATGGTATTAGGTAGGAGTAGTTTTAAAAGATTTTTAGTTGTTTTAGGAGTTTTATCAAGCCTATTTATATATGGCTTATTGGTATATAAATAAGTGCTTAGTTAGACCTATTGTTTTGTTGCTCAATGCAAAGGCGATCTGGCCTTTGCTGTCATAATCATTCACTGTCTGGCAGCAATTTTCTGGTGTAACACACTTTTGAACAAAGAAAAATCAAAGGGGTTTAAATTATTAATGGAACTTTTTGCTTTCTTGCTTGTTCAATAAATTATTTTAGCACGTCTTTTATTTAATTACCAAATGATTCCTCGAAAACTCTAATGTGACAATTATGTCTACTTAATATACCTTTTTATTTTTTCTTATTAGTGAATATATCCACGTTCATTTATTTAACATAGAATTTTATCTTGTCATCATTTCCATGTTGTGTTGTATCTTTTTACATGCTTAGGTTGAGCATCTGATTGTCACAATAGGCATTTGACTTAAGATAAAATAATTCAAGATTTGAAAATCTTTTTAGATACCTTAAAATTCTTTTTACTGTCTTGAGATGAGATTTTTTGGGGTTGGATTGAAACCTAACACATAGGCAAATACTAAACATAATGCCCGGTCTACTAGCTGTCAAGTAAAGTAATGATCCAATCATATCTCTATAGAGCTTATTATCTATCAGTTGACCTAATTCATCTTTGTCTAAGTTTAATGAACTAGCCATGGAGTGGCTATGAGTTTACAATCTCGAATACTAAATTTTTTAAGATCTTTTATATATTTTTGTTGAGATATATAAATTCCTTCAACCTTTTATCTTATTTGCAATCCTATGAAGTATTTTAATTCACCCATCATGCTCCTTTCAAATTCCCCTTACATTAGATTTGCAAATTTATCACATAGAAATTTATTTGTTGATCCAAAGATTATATCATCTACATAAATTTGGACTATCAAGATATCTTTGTCATGACATTGAATGAATAGAGTAATGTTTATTTGTCTTTTTTTGAAACCCTTGTTTAAGATAAACTTACTAAGTCTTTCATACCACGCTCTATGAGCTTGTTTTAGACCATACAATGCTTTAGAGAGTTTAAAAACGTGGTCTTCATATTTTGGATTTTCAAAATTCGGGAGTTGCTCTACATATACCTCTTCATTTATGTATCCATTTAAGAAAGCATTTTTTACATTCATTTGATAAAGTTTGAATTCTTTGTAAAAGTAAAGGCTAACAACATCCTTATGGCTTCTAATCTAGCAACAGAGGCATAGCCTTATTTCTTATGACGATACCATTTTCATCTATTTTATTTCTAAATACCCATTTTGTTCCAATAGTTGGATGATCTTTAGACCTTGAAACTAATTTCCATACTTTCAATCTTTCAAATTGATTTAATTCTTTTTGCATTGCCATAATCCAATTTTCATCTTCTAATGCTTTCTTGACATTTTTTTATTCAATTTGAGATAATAAAGCTGCGTATTGACATTCATTTCTTATGGACGATCAAATTCTAATTCCCTTATATGGATTTCCTAATATTTATTTCCTTTGACATAATTTTTTTCTCTTGAAAAAATTGGTTCTTTTTCTTCATGATACTCATATTCTTCCATATTTATGGGATTATCTTCTAAAGCATTTGATTCTCCTTGATTCAATTATAATGTTTCAAGATTTTGATTAAGATCACTTTCGTAGTCTTCTTTAAGTTTCGGAACATCAATACTAATATCATCAACTATTACTTGAATTGTTTCTTCCACAACAAGTGTTCTTTTATTGAATACAGATATATTCTTTACTTTGAGAGGAGTAACCTAAGAATATCTCTTCATCACTTTTGGCATCAAATTTTTCTAAGAAATCTTTGTCATTATTTAGGATATAACAAGCGCTATCAAAAACATGAAAATGACCAACATTTGGTTTTCTACCTTTATATAGTTCATAGGGGGCTTTCTTTATAATAGGTCTTATGGATACTCTATTAAGAACATGACATGTGATATTAACGGCTCCACCCAAAAATATTTTGAAAGATTCTTATCACAAATCATAGTCCTAGCCATTTCTTACAAATATCTATTTTTCCTTTCTACTACTACCCTGTTTTGTTGAGGAGTTCTTACACATGAAAAATTGTGATCTATGTCATTATCCTCACAAAATCTTTTGAAAGATTCATTTTCAAATTCTCTACCATGATCACTTCTAATTTTGGAAATACAAAATACTTTTTCCTTTTGTACCTTTTTGCAAAATATTTCGAATGACTTAAAAGTTTCATTTTTAGATGCTAGACAAATTACCCATGTGAACCTAGAGTAGTCATCACAATAACCAACACATATTGTTTTCCTCCTAAGCTTAAGGTTCTCATTGGTCCAAATAAATCCATATGAAGAAGCATTAATGGCCTAGATGTGAATACTTCATTAGTTGGCTTAAATGATACACTTATTTGCCTACCTTTCATACACACACGACATATGTGATCTCTTTCATATTTCAATTTGGGTAATCCATTTACAAGATCATGCTTAACAAGTTTATGAATTAAGGTCATACTAGCATGTGCTAATCTATTATGACATAATCATGTGTTTTGGGAAGTGTTAGATACTAGATAATTTTCTTGATTAGACATAAAAGATTCTTGGTATGTAATGTAGACATTGCCTATCCTTTTACCTTTCAATTTATCTTCTTTAGACTTTGAACATATAGCATCACAAGAATTAGCATCAAAACATACTTTACAATTCATGTCACAAAGTTGACTAATACTAATCAAATTATGCTTAAGATCTTCTACTAAAAATACATTTTCTAAAATGAAAATTTCGAATTGAATATAACCCATACCTATAATCTTACCTTGAGAGTTGTCCCCTTGTCCCCATAGCATACATTACCTCTTTCTTTGAAGATGACATTGTTGAGAAGCTCTCAATCTCTCGTTATGTGCCTTGAGCACCCATTATCAAGGAACCATTTGATCCTTGAGCCAAGAATAGCTAATGCAACCTACAAAAATGAACACTTCAAGTTGCTCCCTTTGGTACTCAAACCTTTTTGGATCCAATCATGTTAGTAGACATTACATTCTTTAGAACCCAAATTTGTTTGAATTTATGAGGATTGTTTCTTATGAAGTACTTGTTGATTGAGTGTTCAACTCTACCACAATAATGAAAAGCAATCTTACCTCTTGAGAATTTTGGTTTGAAAAATATTTTCTTTTGGGCAAAGTTTTGAGTTGATGCTCTTATAAAAACGGTTTTACTTGAGCTTGCTTGGAATGGGTCAAATTCTATTCCTTGCTTATCTCCAAAACTTCTTTGAGTGCCTAAAATCATTTCTAACTTTTTCTTGCCTTCAACTAATTTTTCAAAAGCTTCCTTCATGTCTTTATTTTCTTTGAGTAGACTTTCTTTTTCTCCAATCAAAACCTTTTTTTCATTCACTAAGGTTTCCTTTTCAGAATTTAAAATGTTAATCTCACTTTCTAATAGACTTGTTGTCTTTCTCAAGTCATTGTTTTTCAAGTTCATTTGTTCACACTCACTCAATAATTCATTGAATGCATCATGAAGTTCTTCGAATGTAAAAGCAAAAACTGAACTAGATAGTTGGGAAGTTACCTCATCTTCAAGATTAGCCATAAAACAAACATTTTCAATTTTATCATCTTGTGATTCATCACTTGATGATAATTCTCCTTCACTGCATATGGTTAGAGCCTTCTTCTTCAACTTCTTTTCCTTGTGATCCTTCTTTTTCAATTGATGGCATTCATTCCTCATATGACCTAGCTTTTTACACTCAAAACATTGAATCTCATTAGAGGGGTTAGCATCTTTTTGATCTTTTTCTTTTCTCAAGTTTCTTCTTTGATTAAATCTCCATTTTTTTCATGAACTTCCTAAATTTTCTAGCTAAAATAGCAAATTCATCATCTTCACTATCTTGTGAATCTTTATCCTTATTGCCAACCTTGAATGTCACATTTTTATCTTTCTTTGATTCAACTACATCATTCATTTTCATCATAATTTCATGGGTTATTAATGAGCCTAATAAATTATCAAACTCAAGTTTATCTAAATCTTTAACTTCTGTTATGGCGGTGACTTTTGGATCCCATGACATAGGCAACTTCTTAAAATTTTCCTGACCTTTTCTCCATTAGTATATGTTTTTCCTAGAGCTTCTAAAGTAGAAACAATATCATTAAATCTAGTATACATATCTTTTATAGATTCATTTTCTTTCATAGAAAATAACTCATATTCATGAACAAGAAAATTAATTTTGGTTTCTTTGACCTGATTTGTCCCTTCATGTGTTACCTTAAGCTTGTCCTATATCTCTTTCGTTGTTTTGCATGTAGAGATGTGATTGAACTCTTCATGGGACAGCTCACAGATCAACTTGTTCATCGCCTTAGCATTGATCTCCATATTCCTCCTTTCTTCATCTGTCCACGTCTCCATTTTCTCCATATCGACCAGTGTAATTTGCTTTTGGATAGCTTGCATTAAGCTTGAATCCTGTATAAGATAAATTTGCATTTGAGTCTTCCAATAATTATAGTTAGTACCATAAAAAAATAGTGGACGAGTGGTGCTTTGACCCTTGTTATGTGAAGTGCTAGTAAAGTGTGCCATGAAGATCTTTATCCCTAAGTGGTTAGACCTTTGAAAACAATGGGAACCTGAGCTTTGATACCAATTGATAAGAATTAAATACTATGGCACACACTAAGAGGGGAGTGAATTAGTTATTAAAAAAAATACTTGACTTTCAAAACATTAAACAATGTAAAATATTTTTCAATGAAATATTTATATGAGAAACTAGTGAAGAATTGGCCGATGCTCAAAAGGAAGGTAAATATCACAAGAACAAAAAGAACACAATGATTTATAGTGATTCACCTTGACTCAAGCCTAATCCACTACCTTATCTCCCCACTAAGGATTTTAAAAATGATCCACTATGAAAGTAACCTCTTATCTTCAAGATATGCTCTCTAGCAATGAATACTAGGCAATACAATCCTCCTACACAAAGAGTAGGGCATTTAGCTTAGATTCTAGGAAATACAACAAAATTGAAATGAGAGTTTCTGAGAGTTTTCCCCCTCAGTTATAGATTCTCTCAAAGTAAAACGAGTCTTGAGTAAAAAATGAACAATAGGAATGCAAAGCCTTTACAGTGAATGTGGTGAATGAGAGAATTCAAAAATTCAGCATAATAAATTATTTTGGCACTTGGTAGATTAGCAATCAATTCGTCTAAGCATCTTAAATGAGCCACCTACTTGGTATTTATAGTTGAGGACGAGAAATGCCAAAAATTGGACTGTTAGTAGTAGTTTGCGCTCAAAAACTAACTGTTATGAAACCTACAGAAAACAAACTATCGATAGATTAGACGATAATGTTGACAGATTTGGTCGAAGAATTAACATAACAAAGGCATACTGTCGACAATTTAGATACAAAGACTGTCGATAGTTGGATCCAGAGGGCTTGATTTTAAACTGTCGATAGATTCAGATAGACTGTCGACAAATTGGCCTTTAAACAAAAGATATTGTCGATAGTTTCTAAAGAAATGTCGACAGTTTTTAACCTGGAAACACAAAAAGATTTTTCTTTTTGTCATGCTTTCAAAACCTAAGATCATTGATCCAAATATGACTTCAAAACACATTTAATTGATCAATCTTTGTTTATTTAGTCAGCAAGATCACTTGTCATGAGAAATGCATTTTAAATTGATATATGACAATTGAGTCAAGGGAATAGTTTGAAAAACAAAGTAATGTTTGAAAGTTGATTTTAAATCAAAGTTATAGACTTTGATATTTAATTTTGTCATTATCAAAACACCAAAACCATTATTAGAATATCAATTAGTATTGTTAAAAATTCAGTTCAGCATGATCGCATGAAGCATGTGAGAATATACCGAAACTTTATAAAGGGGGAAATTGAGGAAGGAGGAATTAATCTATCCTATATTCCTACAAGAAGTCAAGTGGTTGATGTGTTTACAAAAGCCATGGCAGGACCAGGTTTCGAATTGCTAATTATCAAGCTGGGAATGACTAGTATCTATTCTCCATTTTGAGGGGGAGTGTTGGACGAGATTGGGTGTTCAAGTTTAAAAAGGAAAGGTAAGGTGGTAGGATAAGATAAAGATTTAAAAGATAAGGAAGGCTGGAAGATAGGATAAAGCTCCAAGATTCAAGGGAGCGATTCAAGCTTGAAATCAAAAGATAAAGACCAGAATGTTTTAAATATTAGTTATTGTTATCTAAATTTGAATTTGTTCCTATTTGCTAGGAGATAGAATAAATATTTTGCCTTGTATAAATATCTCCCTTCATATTCAATAAATTCTTAAGTAAGTTTTCAAGAATTCAACTTATTTTAGAAATATTTTTAAATGTTGGTTCATGGGTAAAATTTGTTAATAATTTGAAGAGTCACTTGAGTCATGTTTCTATTCGAGGGTGTAGAAAAAAACTGAACACATAGTATATATTTCTCTTCTTCTTCACAAGGAATGGTTACAATATATATAGGAGAAAGAAATCAATCAAATCCCTATAACTAAGGAAAAGAAGGAATCCTAATTACCTCAATTATTAATTTATATCAATCAATTCTAACAATTAAGATTGATTATAATCAATTCTATAGATTGTGGAATAATTGGGATTGATAATCAATCCCATAGATTGAGAAATCTATTTTTCTAACAACACTCCTCCTCAAGCTGGTGAATGAATATCGATAATTCCAAACTTCCTTACAAGTTCTTCAAACCGCTTGAGAGGTAAACCTTTGGTGAACAAATCAACTAATTGTTTTTCTGAAGGAACAAAAGACAAACAAATTTCCCCAGCATCTAGCTTTTCTTTGATGAAATGGTGATCTATCTCAACATGCTTAGTGTGATCATGCTGCATCGGATTGTGTGTAATGTTGATTGTTGATTGATTGTCACACATTAATTCCATAGAACCACGACCAAGTATTTTCAAATCACTAAGCACAATTCTCAGCCAAAGTAACTCACACAATCCAAGGGCCATTGCACAACCCTTTATTTTTTGCCTCTCCATGATACTAAATTTTCTCCCAAAAACAAACAGTAGCCAGTAGTGGACCTCTTATCCATAAGCGAAGCACCATAGTCAATATCAATGTATCCCCTAACTTCCAACTTCTGTCCTGACTTAAACAATAGACCTTTTTCAGGTGTTAACTTCAGATAGCACAAAATTCTCCACACAGCTTGCATATGCTTTTTAGTGGGACTATGCATAAACTGACTTACTAAGCTAACAGCAAAAGCTATGTCAAGCCAAGTGTGGGATAGGTAAATTAGCCTTCCTACTAACCTCTAGTATCTCCCTTTATCCACCAATGGACTGTCACTTGGTCCTAATTTTAGGTTAGGATCTAAGGGAGTATTTGCTACCCTACCACCTAGTAATTCGATTTCTTCCAATAAGTTCATGGTATATTTTATTCGAGAAAGAAATATACCCTCCTTTGAGTATGCAATCTCTATTACCAATAAATACTTGAGCCTACCAAGGTCTTTGATGTCAAATTCTTGGGCCATATTTCCTTTTAGCAATTTCTTCTCATCATCATCATCATTACCAGTAACAATTATATCATCAACATAAACAAGTAGGGTTGGTAGAGTACTTTTCTTAGAATGCTTTATGAATAAGGTGTGTTCTCCTCTACTTTGCCAATACCCCATTGGCTTCATAGCCCTTGAGAACTGAACAAAGTAAGGTCCCTTAGGCAGGGAACCCGAGACTAAAAAACTAAGTTTGAGAGAAATCAAACTACTATAATGTTTAATCGAGAGAGCTAACTTTATACATGTTTCTATGCTATCTAATCCTAATATTTAGGAGATAATATACAACAAAATTTAAGATACACACAAGATAAGATAACTAACACATTTTACTCCTATGATTTCTCTTAAATTTTAGGAACTTATCTAGATTATATCTTTGGGGCTTCAATCCCTCCTTATCACTACTTATCAGCACATGATCAAGGTCCAGTCTTTGTTTCTTGTGTAAACTCCTTAGCAGTTACACTCTCTTTCCCCTCAATGAGGTTCTTTAGTAGCCTAGGACTCTCTTAACACCACCCTCAAGCTAAGAAACATATATCTCTTATTCTTAGCTTGTTAATGAGAGTCTCAAAACCTGGTCTTAACATGGTTTTAGTAAGCACATCTGCTACCTGCTCTCTTGTAGGAACATAGATCAGCTTTATACCTCATTCTTCAATTTCCCTTTGGATGAAACTTCGATTAATCCTGACATGTTTCATTCTATAATGTTGCATCGGATTGTTAACACTGCTTATAGCTGACTTACTGTCACTATATAGCTTTGTTGGTTGGGTTAAAGATATTTGTAGGTCTTTCATTAGTCTTACTAGCCAAATTAGCTCACAAATGCCTTGGGCAATTGCCCTAAATTTTGCTACCATCAATTGTTTTTTACTTCTCCATGTAACTAGGATTCCCCACAATTTTATACAAAAGCCAGATGTTGATCGACTATCCATAACTGATCCTGCCCAATCTACATCGAAAAAACCTTCAACCCCTCTTTCATCACTTCTCTTTTGAAACAAGAGTCCCTTACCCGGTGTTCCTTTCAAGTACCTCAAAATATGGTATACAACTACTAAATGTTGTTGAGTGGGAGCATGCATAAATTGGCTCACAATGCTCACTGCATAGGCTATGTTCGGGTGAGTTAGAGAGAGATAAACTAGCCTCCCAACTAGCTGTTGATACCTCTCTTTATCAACCAGTGGGTCACCATCATTTTTCACATATTTTCAATTTCTTTCTAGAGGAGTATATCTTGCTTTACTTCCCCGCATTCCAATTTCTTTTAGAAGATCAAGAGTATATTTTCGTTGAGAGATTACTATACCTTGTTTGCTTCCAGCCACTTCCATTCCAAGGAAATACTTTATTGTGCCCAATTCCTTGACTTCAAACTTCTCTTTTAACTTTTGTTTTAAAGTTGCAATTTTATGAGTGTCATCTCCTATCATAATTATATCGTCTACATACACAATTAAGATGCATCTTTTTCCGTTGGTAGCATGTTTAGTAAAGAGAGTATGATCAACCTCACCTTATTTGTAACCAAATTTAGTAAGAGTAGAGCTGAATTTCTTAAACCATGGCCTTGGAGATTGTTTTAACCCATAGAGAGACCTATGTAATTTGCATACCTTGCCACTTCTCTCTTCTTTCTCAAATTCGAGTGGAATCCTCATGTATACCTTTTCTTCTAACTCCCCATTTAAGAATGCACTTTTGATATCGAATTGGAACAATTCCCAGTCTAGATTTACAACATTGGATAATAGCACTCTTATAGAATTTAACTTTGCTAGTAGAGCAAAAGTCTCCTCATAGTCTATCCCACAAGTTTGAGAGAATCCTTGGGTAACTAACCTGGCTTTATATCGGTCTACATATCCATCTTATTTGTATTTGACCGTAAACACCCATTTACACCTTATAATCTCTCCATCTGATTTGTATTTGACCATAAACACCCATTTACACCCTATAATCTTCTTGTTCTTTAGGAATCTACAATATCCCAAGTGTGAATACTATTTAGTGCCCGCATTTCTTCCATCACTGCCTCCTTCCACTTAGGATTATTTAATGCTTCTTGAATATTTCAAGGTATAATGACTTCATCCATAATGGTAGTGAGTGCCTTGAATTAAAGGGATAACTTGGAATATGTCAAGAAGTTTGATATTGGATGCTTAACACACGACCTTACCCCTTTTCTAAGAGCAATAGGGATGTTCAAATCACTATTGGCTGCAGTGTTTTCCTCCTCATTTGTTGGACCTCTCCTTGGTTCTAATAGTTGGTCGAGTTGAGGAGCTGGATGTTTAGCTCGTCTTGAATAAACTTTTATTGGCTTTTCTAGGCACAAATCTTCCCTTGAATCAGTTACCCCTGGTTCTGTTGAGGGTTCAGGATCTTGAGTAGATGATGAATTAAGATTTTTAGGTTCAAATGGTGCTGGCTGTGAATGATCAGCTACAATTGTTTGAATAGGATTATCATTGTGAGGAGGAGAAGAAATTGGTAATGTAATAGACATTGGCATGGTAGGATCCCAGTGATTTTGTTCCATTTGTAATGGAGTACTTGGGTGATAAAACTCATCTTCAATAAAAGTTACATCACAGGACAAATAATTTTTGTGATGTGGGGCAAAAACACTTATATCCTTTTTAGGTAGGAGAATACCTAATAAATACACACTTGATTGCCTTAGGTTCTAGTTTATGACGATTAGGGTTGGTTTGATAAACATATACCACACACCCGAACACTTTAGGAGAAAGAGTGTTGAGAATTCAAACATGGGGAAAGATAGTCATGAGGTTGTGCAACGGAGTTTGGTAATTTAGAACCTTGGAAGATAGCCTATTGATTAAATAAGATACTGTTAGGACTACTTCCCCTTAATAGAATAGAACTAATAAACATGAGAGATCTAGCTACCTTAAGTAAATGTTGATTTTTCCTCTCAACTATCCCATTTTGTTGAGGGGTATAGGGACAAGTGCTTTAATGAAATATTCCATTGGTAGTAAGGTATTGAGTGAATGGGTAAGAAAAATATTCCCGGCTATTGTCAATCCTAAGGATACAAATAGAGGATTGAAAAATGTTTAGAATGAGTTTATGAAAGTTTTGAAAAATTGCACACCTTAGATTTTTCTTTCATTAGGTATACCTAACATACTCTTGTGTAGTCGTCAATGAAGGTTGCAAACCATCTAGCACTATTCAAGTTTGGAACTCTAGCCGGTCCCCAAATATCACTATGGATCAAGTGGAAAGATTTAGAAGGAGTGTATGTGTTTAGTTGATGAGTACTATGAGTTTGTTTGACAAGAATGCAATGATCACTCTTAAGTACCAACTTCTCTTTATTGATAAATAAATTTGGGTACAAGTGTTTCAAATATGAAAAACTAGGATGACCAAAATGTTTATGCCATAACAAAATTAATTCAGAATTTGAACTAACAATAAGAGAAAACCTAGGAGGAAATTGATTAAGGAAAACCTTGTTATCAGATAACCAATAAAGTCCATCCTTCTCCTTAGTTATTCCAATCATCTTCCTCGAGGGTTGGTCTTGAAAGACACAATATGAAGGGGAAAATGTTACAATACAATCCATATCTCATGTTAGCTTGCTCACAAATAGTAAACTGCATTTTAGGTTGGGCACATATAGCACAGATTCAAGTTGTAAACCAGCAACACAAACATACCCTTTTACCTTAACTAAGGATATTGTACCATCTTCCATCAATATGGTTAAATCCTTGTCTCTAATAAGAAATTTCTCAGATATGGCAGTAGATCCGGTCATGTGGTTAGATGCCCCAGTATCTACCACCTAATAACTTCTATTCATCCTCCTAGCAGTTTAGGAAAGAGGATGGTTACCTTTTTGTGCCATAGGTGCTATGGGATTAGCTGCTAAATCATCTAATTCCTTTGCGATGTGAGAGCCATTCAACAGTTTCTGTAAAAATTCAATTTGGTCAGTTGTTAAACCCATACCTATACTTTTTTCACCTGTGGGGATATTGGTTGCTGCATAAGCTGGTTTCTCCTTTTCCCTTTTAGATCTAGGTTTCCAATTTGGTGGCTTCTTGTGTAACTTTTAGCATGTGTTCTTTGTATGGTAGGGTTGGTTACAATGCTCACAGCATTGTTTGTCCCTAGGATTGTCCTCTTTCCTGGTAATTGCAAGAGTAAACCCTGAATTTGGCTTTGTGGTTGGAAGCATGACCTTCTTACTGCTTTCCTCCTATCTAACTTCCGCAAATACCTCTCGGAGGAATGATAATGGCTTGGTACCTAGGAGTTTTCCTCTCACTTCATCCAAATCCAGATTGAGCCCTTGGAGGAAGTTAAAAATCCTCTCTTTTTCCAACATCTTGATGTATTTCTAGCTGTCAATCGTACACTCCCAACTTGGATCATAAAACAGATCCATCTCTTGCCATAACTCTATTAGATTATTATAATATTCCGTAACTCCAAATTGCTAATTGCTGCTCTAATCTCAAAACATTGAGCTGTGTTTTCTAGATTAAAGTAAATTTCTTATACTGCATCACATACCTCTTTTGTCGTCTTGTAGAACAGATATGGTCGGCCTACTTTGGGCTCCATCAAGTTAATAAGCCAAGTCATCAAAATCGTGTTCTCTACCTCCCATCTTTGATACTCTCCGAAATCTTCTGGTGGAGTTGGAATAGCCCCGATGAGATAACCATATTTTCCCTTACCTTTAATCACCAAGGTGACGGATTGAAACCACTCTCTGAAGTTTCTTCCATTCAACCTATGTTGTGTGATTTCCAGGGTGTGGGTGTCCATTGATAGGGTGTTGGTAGGTACTACTATAGCCGAACTTGTTTTTTGTTGAAGAGTCAAACTAATGGATGACTCTATAACAGTAGGGACTGCATTCCCATGGCCTTAAGTATCCATATGATCTAAATACTTAGGTTAGAAATAGTCGAGCTCTGATACCATGAACAAAGTAAGGTCCCTTAGGCAAGGAACCCGAGGCCAAAAAATTGAGTTTGAGAGAAATCAAACTACTACAATGATTAATCGAGAGAACTAACTTTATACATGTTTCTGTGCTATCTAATCCTAATATTTGGGAGATAAGATACAATAGAAATTTAAGATACACACAAGATAAGATAATTAACACATCCTACTCCTATGATTTCTCCTGAATTTTAGGAACTTATTTAGATTATCTCTTTGGGTCTTCAATCCCTCTTTATCACTACTTATTAACACATGATCAGGGCCCACGTCTTCATTTCTTGTGTAGACTCCTTAGCAGTTACACTATTTTTCCTCTTGGTGAGATTCCATAGTAGCCTAAGACTCTCCAACAAGAATCAATCAAACCAAGCTCTTGGGGATTCCTTTAATCCATATAAAGTCGTTTTTAATCTGCAAACATAACCTGCAACTTCATTAGAAAAATATGGTGGGGGTCCCATAAATACCTCTTCCTCCAAATCACCATGTAGGAAGGCATTTTTCACATCTAGCTGCATCAACTCCCAGCCATAACAGCTAGCCAAAGATAGGAGAACCCTCACTGTACTCAATTTTTCCATGAGTGCAAATGTCTCCAAGTAATTGATGCCATATGTTTGAGTATAGCCCTTAGCCACTAATTGAGCTTTGTATCTTTCCAATGTACTATTAGCATTACATTTCACATTAAATATCCATCTGCACCCTACCAATTGAACCCCCTTCGATTTAGGCACCATTTCCTAGGTATTATTTTTTTCTAAGGCCTTCATTTATTCTTGCATAGCTTGTACCCAATGCTGGTTCAGTAATGCCTTTTCTACAGTCTTAGGAATAGCTATGGAATCAAGGGAGGACAAAAAACTTTATGTTTTAGGGACAATCTGTGATAAGAAACAAATTTGGTTATAGAATGTTGTGTACAACTCCTCACACCTTTTCTAACAGCAATAGGCAAATCCAGGTCTTATATTTCAAGGTTAGGACAATCAGTAGGGTTAAGCAAATCAAAATGTTAAGTGAGTTCCGAACCTAGCCGAGGGGTAGATGATGGATCTTGCATATCACTTGGGTTAGGCTGTCCCTTCCTCTTATACACATATGGTGAGCCTTTGAACCGAACATGAGATATCCTAGGCTGAACAGGAATTGGAGAGTTAGACGAGGGTTCCAAGTCTCCAAAATCTACTGGCTGAGGATTAAAATAAATAGGAGAATTAGAAAAGTTAGGATCCAAAGAAGATTCAAGATGATAGGGCTGACACTCTTCTAAGATAGGAAGATCATGATCAATAGAAACACTCCCCCCCTGAGGACTAGAAGTAGGAACATTGAAAAAAGATTGATTTTCAACAAAGGTTACATCCCTAGATACAAGGACATTTTGGGTAGGAGAATTATAGCACTTGTACCTCTTTTGAATAGGAGAATAGCCAAGAAATACACACTTAAGGGCTTGGGCATCAAATTTATCCCTATGATGTTTAGATACATGAACAAAAGCCACAACCAAATATCTTAAGAGGGAGAGGAGTATGCAGACCAATTTCTTGAAAATGAGTAGAGAGACACTGAAATGGGGAGAGTTGATTTAACACTCTTGAGGGAACCTTATTGATTAAATAGGTTGCGGTTAATACTGCTTCACCCCAAAAGGTTTTAGGAACTGAATGATAATGCAAGAAAGCCCTAGCAACATTTAGGAGATGCCTCATTTTTTTTTCAGCAACTCCATTCTGCTGGAGAGTTTTCACACAAGATGATTCATGAACAATCCCTTTTTGTTGGAAAAAATGATTGAGATGATCATCAAAATAGTCCCTTGCATTATCAGCCTTAATCCTTTTAATAGAAATCCCAAATTGAGTGAGAATCATTCTATGAAATAAGGGTAGAATGTTGTTGATGGCTGCTTTGTCCTTGAGTAAGTAAACCCATGTCATCATAGTGCAGTCATCTATAAAGGATACAAACTATTTGGCCCCAGAATAATTAGAGACCCTAGAAGGCTCCCACACATTAGAATGCACCAAAGAAAAAGGAGATAAGGAAAGTTTATTGCTAATAGTATAAGGTACCTAATGGTGTTTGGACAATTCACACACATCACAATGAAACATATTGATATCTGCCCCTTTAAACAAGTCTGGAAACATAGATTTTAACAAAAGAAATAGAGAATGACCTAACCTAAAATACTAAAGCTAGATATTGGATTGAGTGGAAGTATGTAGAGAAGATGAGTGACTTAAGCTAGGCTGATAGATTGATCTCCTGCAGGTGGCTCACTGCTCCCTTATAAATAGTACAACCCATTAAATGCCTTAGCAGGACCAATCATCTTCCTTGTGGTTAAGTCTTGAAACACACAATCATGAGGTGAGAAAATTAAACAACAATTAAGGCTTTGGAAAAGCTTGTGAATCGAAAGTAGATTGGTTGAGAGGCTAGGCACATAAAGTACTTGTTGGGCAGGTAGAGATGGGTTTAAACATATATTTCCTTGTCCAACTATAGGGATAGCTTGGCCATTATCAAGTAATTTTTATGGAGCTAGATATTGGTTCAAGGGTCTCAAAGAATTTTAGGTTAGGTGTCATGTGATAAGTGACTCCACAATTTAAGATCCAAAAATTATTTCTAGCTGTATATGAGTTATTAAAGGATTTAGAATTAAGGCACATACCTGCCCTCGCCATCAATAATCAATTTTCCAGTGACTAGTTTTGCATAAAAAATCTATCCAAACACTCTCAAACTCACCTTGTTGTGAGTAGTTTTTCCAAATCTGAGAAGGCTCCCCATCTATAACACTTCCTCGTGCTGCTAGCAAGGTTAATCAGTTTGTTGACCCAGCTCTTGACAAAAATGCTACTGCGGTCAAAGATAGTTCCTGCCAATTTCGTTAGTGAAAAGGAGGCCCTGCAATTGTCTTTGATGAGAAGCAACGACGAACAGCTTGCTTCCAGCTCCGAAAGTAGCATTAGAAAGGCCGTTGGCAAACCTGCAATGCAACAGTAACAACAAATGATGTTGTTCCCCTTAGCTTGCAATAGTGTAGGGAGCCGGATGGCTGTCGGCGGTGGTTGTTGGATGCTTGCTGGAGATGTCAAGGCAAACAACAAAATGAGGAAGATTAAACAATAGCTTGAGTAGCTTTTCATTTTGGGGCAGTGACGACCAATAGGAGCAATGCTGGAGATGAACGACTGACGAGGGACACTGGAACCAGACGCGAGAGAGACAATGATGTATGCAATAGCCAAGGGTAGGGCAGACAGGGGTGATGCCGAATATGAGTAACACACGAGGATGAAGGAGTCGGCAATAAAGGCCTGCAATTGAGGGATGTACATCGCAGAACTGCAACAATGGCAGAATCGAGGAACGTGGCAATGACGATTAAGGCCGACAAGAAATACGCCAAAAAGCCTAGAAACGATTAAGGCAAAACAGTTGGCAATGAAGGCTGGAGAGACAAAAGGAGCTGGGAAGGAAGGCAATGAAGGCCAAAAAAATGCCCTAGAAAGACGGCTCTGATACCTATAGAAGAAAACTAAACACATAATATACATTTATCTTTTTCTTCACAAGGAAATCAATCAATCCCAATAATTAAGATTGATTATAATCAATTTCATAAATTATAAGATAATTAAGATTGATAATCAATCTCATAGATTGAGATATCTGATGTTCTAGCAACAGAGGCAATCTATGATAGCCTTTCATAAAGCAGTGAGTTGTATGGTTTAGTGATGTAACATTATGCAGTAGCTGTCATTCATCAGCTATTAGAAATTAGCAATCTGTTACTGTATCTTTGAACTTGATCATAGTTGTATGCAAGATATATTGATATAGACCTTTGCTATTAGATTCTGTATGTTAATATTCACTCAATTGGTGTTAGCTTTGAGCATGTAATTTACTTTCTGATTTTTATAATTTTGAAATTTCAAGCGGCTTCTTTTTTTTTTTTTTTAGCTATGTAAATTTTGAGTGGCTTTATCTATCCTCTTAACTTCCCTGCAGAGGTGTATAGCACAAATGATTATACTTGCCGGGCCTGGTGTTCTCGTATCAACCTTCTGTCTCGGATCTGCCATTAAGGTTTGCTGAACTCTTTTGTGTTGTCAGTAAATATTACTGTTTCAACTAATATATACAAACATATTCTGCAGCTCACTTTTCCATATGACTGGAGCTGGAAGACCTCTTTGTTGATTGGAGGGCTTCTTAGTGCTACTGATCCTGTGGCTGTTGTAGCTCTGTTGAAAGAGCTAGGTGCAAGCAAAAAATTGAGTACTATAATTGAAGGAGAATCCCTAATGAATGACGGGTATATTTCTTTCTTCTTTCTGTCCTGCGTTCTTGTATTCAACTTTCCCAATATTATGCCTTTTCCTACTAGTTGCCATAAAATCAACTAGTTGATGTCCATTTCTTTCAGTATGTTGAGAATTACAATAATGAAATCACTTCTATCTTAACATTTAAACCTATAGGTGATTAGGGCAAGCAAGAATTCTTCTACTGGATCTTTGCTGACTTACTAATATTTATGAGGGTCTTCCCATACTTCATTGGGGTATTGGGAAAATAATTTTGAAAGTATCCCTCTCTAACACATTAAGCCTTTAGATGAGTCAACAATTTTAAGAAAACAAATAACAATTATTTGTAGTTACATCCTTAACAAATTTTCATTTTTTCTGTTTTCAGGACGGCAATAATGGTCTATCAGTTATTCTTTCGGATGGTCCTTGGGCAGACCTTTAGTTGGGGAGCTGTACTAGAATTTCTAACAAAAGTTTCTCTCGGAGCGTAATTTTTCTTAATCACATTAGTTTCTCTTGGAGTAGACTCTCCCTTATTCTCTACTGATGTTGTTATCTCATTTAGTTGTCTTCTAAGGCTCATTTCTTGGTCCAGTGTAGGCATGGGTCTCGCGTTTGGAATAGCATCTGTTTTGTGGCTTGGGTTTATTGTCAATGACATTGTCATAGAGATTGCGCTGACACTTACAGTGAGCTACATTACTTTCTTCACAGTATGTAACTTCGCCAACTTGGGGCATCCAAATTTTAGGATTCATACATTCATCATTCTGAGTTTTACTGTGCTTACTTTTATTTGAGATATGTTATCTCTAATGAAGTTTTCTTGCATAAAATGGATGTTAGACTAAATCAATTCATTTTGCTTGATCAGAAGACTCTAAAATATAATAATTAATTTGTTGTAATTAGTTTTTTCTTGTTTTATTTCTTCTTTTTTCTTTCTTTTTTTTTTTTTTCTTTCCTTCTGGGCTGTAGGTTGGATGACTGGTCTTTTGAATAAAATAGTAAATTTTCTATATCAGTTCTAAAGTTGGTATTTTTATGTTTGAATTTCCTGCTGATGGTTGAAATCTGCCTAGTATAAGCTTGGATATTTCAAAACATGACCAGATTTTTGCTGGCTATTTTGAATTCCTTTGTTCGATGTGCCATTTCTGGCCAGTCTAGTAGTGTTATCTTAGTCCAGCTTCAGTGAGATTCTACTTCGTTATTTAAATTTACAGAATCCATGTGTCCTTATTAATTTTGAACGCTTGCTGTGTCTGTTATTAGAACATTGGATAGTTTTAAAAATGTTGTCAGACCCATCTTCTAACAACTTAAGCTTATGGAATAATTAGTGATCTAACATGCCACTGAAGCTTAGACATCAATAGGACCACCTGTGTCATTGTTTCATCTTTCCAGCTTATATTATTGTGTACTTTGTTTTATTTGTATTTGAGTACCTATTAAATTATATCATATACCTCTCCACATGTGAGTCAGGATTGTACATGAGTGTTGGATAGTTTAATATGCATTATTGGGCTGATTTATTCCTAACTATATTTTTTGTGAGAATTAATGATCAAAGGTTTGGTAAAATATTAATCTTTGCATGACCTTCACAATTTCCATTTGCTTGGTTGCTAAGTGAAAAAAAGGTGATAGGGGGCTGACTGGTGCCTTGTGACCTTGCTTGGACATGATTTTATTGGCCTGTAGTCGCCAGGGAATGGAAAGCAGTATTGGGAGCTCCAATTGATTTGAGGTATAACCCTAAGTGAATCCAATAGTTCTGAATCACCCAAATAAGTTTAATCACAAGATCCAAACTCATGACTGTAGTTGCTCGTATTAACAGGCCTTGGACTAGTGATACATCCTATACAATTATTATTGAAATACGAAGATAGAATTCTCTTCGTATTTCAATCTTAAATTTATTTTTAATTTTATATTTTAAGTATCTATTTTAAAATTTTAAAAAATTTGTTCCTTTTATTATTTTAAAAAATTATTTCTTAAAATAGAAAATTAGAAAAAGTGTTTACTTTGAAATTTTGAAAAAAAAAAATTCTTTTATGATATTTTATTTAATAAATTTAATTATTAAATAATAAAATTAACTTTTTTAATAAAAATTTACTATTAAAATAAAAAAACAAATTTGATTAATAAATTACTAAGATACATCTTAACAATAATTTATATTAAATTATACACTTAATAATATATTATATGCTATCTTATATTTTTAATTATAATATAGATATACTATGTTTTTAAAATTTTAAATAAATATACAATTTTATTTTCAAAATTTAATAATAAATTTTTCTTTTTTTCTCTTTTCTTTTTCTCTAACGCCCTACATCTTCTTCGTCAACCAGACATTCACACGATCAGAGCCTACCATTAGAAACTTCAAGCCAATAGGGTTAACATACACAAAAATTGGTCAGATTTAACAGTTGAATTTGCGTAAATCTAATTTTAATTTTCGGCCACAAGACTCAAAACGCATTGCCAATCGCCACTTGCTACCGTGGTCGATGGTTTTCGGTGATCAGAGGCAATCACCTAACACCCAAGGGCCTATCGACCAACATACCAAAAAACCAACAATTATCCAATGGCTAAATCTTATTAGATTTAAACTTAAACGTTCGTTCGATCCACCCACTTATATATGCACTGCCAATCGCCACTGCCCACCGTGGCAAGTGGTTTTTGGCAATCAAAGGCAAACACCCGACACCCAAGGCCCATCAACCAACATACCCAAAAACCAACAAGAAAAGGAAAATAAGAGAGGAAAGAAGAGACAAAACCAGCAAAATCGAACGGCAGCTCACGATGGTGATGGCAGTGGCGAACGCAGTTGATGGCAGCTTGTGGCAGTGACGAAGAAGGCAAGTGCGATCAACGACCAAAGCTTGAGAGAGAAAGAGAGAGAAATAAGAGGTCTACAAGATTTTGGGGAGGGGGGGTGTCTTCCGTGTTTTGTATTGAAACACCCAAAACAACAAATGTTGTGGGTTTCTTTCACAATTTTTTTTTTTTTATTTTCGAAAATGCATTTTTGAAAATACCAAAGTGAATGTATTTTTAATGTTTTGAAAAATTAAAAACTCAAAACAGACTGAAAACAACAAAAAGAACGCAATCTAAACTTTCAATTTTGTTTGTTTGTAGATGTTTCAAAATGAGATCAAACCCTTCTATTGAAATTTCAATTTGTGCATTTTAAAGGAGATATTAGGATTTCTCTATTCAAATTTGATTTCCAAAATGCACAAAGTAGAAAATTAATTTCTTACTATTTTGATGGGATGAAACATCAATATTATAATTATTTGTTGTTGTGTTGTCTCTAAACTTTTCTGAGAATGGTGGTCTGGCATGTTTTGATTGTGTTGTTTTGTCTTCATATCCATGCCCAACATTGTTGGCTCGGCTTGGCAGTTGAGAAGAGTTTTTGATATTCAAACTGTTCTGATGCGATGAGGATTCAAGGGTTTTATTGGTGAGAAATGGTTTAGTTTACTTTTTGAAATTGAATGTAAGGGAACATGTTGCTTTATGGTAGTTTTTGCATACCATCTGTCTAGAAGCAGTCTAACTGGAGGTTGAATGTTGCTAGTTTCATTTTGCTGCTGTTTTTATCCTTCATTTTCTATGTTCACTATTGTCTCAAGGTACAAAATTTTCCACTTTGTGATGGCTCCAACTCACCACACTTGGTCTCAACCAACTATGTCAAGGATACACTTGCAACCATAAATGCGCACACACAGCACACAGAGATTCAGGTCAACACCTTGCTTTATTACTTTAAGCCACGAAGCACAAAGGATGGCCTTGAGACCTCTCCCACCAGTCTCTCTAACTAGCCACAATGTGCATTCAGGGGCTATTTTTAGCATATGCTTCAGCATGACTTTAGCAGTTTGGCTACTAAAGTGATTCATTTAAACATATGTTCAATGCAATAACATAATTTTCCCTCCTGATGTGAAAGGCTCAAGAAGGTGCTGATGTTTCTGGTGTTCTGGCAGTGATGACTTTGGGGATGTAAGTTGAATTGAGTTATAGAGTTTTGCATTTAGCCAATAGCTTCTTGATACCAATATACATGGGCAGGTTCTATGCTGCATTTGCTAGGACTGCTTTTAAGGGTGGTAGTCAACAAAGGTTGCATCATTTTTGGTATGGTCTCTTTTCTTTTCTTTTCTTTTTTTTCTTTTTTGTAGCCCTTCTGAAAATTGAATTCATTAAGTTCAAGTGATTTTAAGTTAATTAGAGGAGCTTAAAGCAATAAAACCTACATTTTTAAGTACCAGAAGAGGATCTGTCATTTTGTCTTTAAGATGTTCAAAAACTTTAAATATGAAAAATTACAGAGTGCAATGGTAAAGGTTTAAAAGATTAAAATGCGTCACAATAATTGAAGCAACATGGTGGACAACTGATACACGTGGAACCTGAGTGCTAAGAGAAAACCATGGATGACCTGATACCTAGGAAGAATACAGTTATACACTTTCTTATGTCACACAAGATGATAGGAAGAATACACTTTGGAGAATGAGAGAGAACTTATACACAGACCACTTGAAGGATCAAAATCTCTATCAGGATTTTCTCCCCGGATAATTTATCCATTCAAGCAATCCTCCAAGGTGCTGAATTCTTGAATCTGAGTTGTGGCACATCATTGAAATCTTCAAATCTCCAAAACAATCTCAGAATCTGTTTCACAATGGCTGTTCAAACCCACTCTAGGATTGGAGCTTTGTCAATCCGAATTGTGTTGACATATTTTCTATCTTTACATGACAAATAAATCACAATCCAGAGCCAAGTTTAGTTTATGACTTGGCATCGCTAGATCCTAATAAAATATAGTTGCCGTTACTTTAAAACTTTGATACCGAGGTAAATAAAGAAGAGTGGTGGAAAGAGAGAGGAACTAATGTGAAATAGTGCTACTCTTCACAGTAATGTGAAATCAATTCGCTAATGCTAACCTGCTTACAGGTAGAAACAATGAATCTTTCATAAGTGGTTGTGCTATTATAAATCTCCTCATAGTGGTTTTAATTATTTGACTCAACCATGCAAGAAAAGGATAGACAATTTATATTCATTGAATCATGCTGAATTCTGGAATTTTACTCTTCTATGGTCTATTGCTTCACACAAAAATACCAAACTAAAGGCATTAACAATAATTGATTCACAATGAATACTGATGGTTGGACAAAGCAAGGGAATTCTCTAAATTCTTATAATTCTTAAAGCTCTCGGGCTGTAGCTCTTACATCTTTATTTTTAGAATTAAAGATGGAAAAATGTCAAACTAAACATGCAAACACTAAGCCAAGCTCAACAAATGAGCCACAATTTCCCCCTAAAATACTCTATACTGAAGTGCTAAATGATAGAGTTCCTGCCAGATGAATGGTTCTCATGGCAAAGTGTTCTTCTCTAGAGCCCGGCCAAGTCTAGTCCGCGGAAACCTTGTTGTGTTAGTGTTTGCTAATGCTTTTCAGCAGAATCATCATTGGAAGAAAAAATTTGTAAACATAACTGGTCTTGCTACTTTTTTTTTTCCAAGTTGCGACTTGTTTAATTTATAAACAATCTATCATGCACATCATGTTTTGTTCATTAACTGAGGAAGTTTCTCTTATTCCTTATTTTCAGGGAAATGGTTGCCTATATTGCTAATACTTTGATTTTTATCTTAAGGTACGTGCTTAAGTATTTCTTTCTTTCTTTTTTGACAACTGATGCTTAAATACAGCACTTTCAGTTTATATAATCATATTTCAAGAAAACCTTTTCTAGGGTAATTACTTCTTTAAGGATCAGATCAGAAACTGGATGACCATGAGTAGAGATGGTTGGAGAGTTAGAATTCATTTAACTAGATGACCATGCCTTTAATCCCACCTAGTAGGATTAAAGGCTTGCAATTGTTATTATGGTGTAAGGATTAGAAACTATACATATACAAAGTCTCTCTCCTGCCTTCCTCCCCCCCTTCTCCCCTCTCTATATGTATACATATGCATACATATATCCAAATGTGTGTTGTCACAGTTGATATATATGCTTGAATGTATTTATGTCCACTTAGATATGAATTCGCCGTCATATATTTGAGCTAATGAGATCTTTGAAGTCATGAAGTTAATTTCAAGTGTTATATATCTCTAAATTGAAACCCATCTTAAGGGTATATTTGACCATGTGCAGTTTAGTCAAAACAACTTTGCATGCAACAAAAAAAAAAGGGGGAAAAGAAAAAGGTGAACCCAGTGCACATAAACATAAATGCAATCAACCACAAGGGTCAATATGCGCAAATAAGACAATATGAATTCCAATTTCTCATATGCAATTAAAGAATGAAATCATGAATAATATATATAGAATACCAGAATGACAAGAAATATAAATGCAACAATTACCACCATAATACAATTTACCCACTCACAGTGTTACAAAGATTTGGAATTCCCTCAAATGCCTCTCAGCTGGGGATTATCAAGGTCACCTAAGAAAATTATTAAATCACATGAGAATTAAATAAACACAAGATCAAAGTCATCTAAGATTTGGACCGACCCGAGGCTGCCACAGCTGGCCAGACCCGGCCCCGAGCACATTGGACTAGCCCATGAACCAATTGGGCCCCGCTAACCTATGCCTAACGCAAAAACAGCCTAAACCGGCCACAACCGCTGGCCGAATATTTCCACAATCAGAACCTACATTAGAATCGCCAAGCCAATGAGGTCAATATATACAAAAATGGGCAGATCTAACGGCTGGATTTCCGTAGATCTGATTTTTAAATTTCTAGCCAGATTTGAAAAGCACCCTGCTAGTCGTCGCCGGCAACCGCGACCGGCGTTTTCCAGTGATCCAAGGCCACCACTCGACTCTCTTACCTCCATAGACCAAAATACCCAAAAATCAGCCAGATTCGATGGCCAGATCTTCGTAGATCTAAGTTCAAACTTCTAGCCAACCCAACCATGCGTATATACATGTATATATCACGAATCTATGTTGAAAATAGGGCTAATGAAACTAAATGACTTACCCACTTGTAGATCGGGGCTGCTTTTACGGTGAAAATGCAGTCGGATCCAAGATCCAACGGTTGACTTTCGCAAAATCGGTGATTTACAGAGCGTTCTTGGAAGAGAGAGAGAGAGTGAGAGAGAGAGTGAGCTGCAACGAGAAGAACGGAAGAAGGGGGAAGGGAGTTGGGAGCCTTAGTGGCTTAGTAGTCAATTGGGCCAGGCTCCCCTTGGGCCTTCTAAAAATAAGGCCCAAATGTTGGGCCTTACAACATGTACAAAATCTCTCTCCCGCCTTCCTTGCCCCCCTTCTCCCTACATACGCATACATATATCCAATTGTGTCACAGTTTATATATATGCTTGCATGTATTTATGTGCACTTAGATATGAATTCGCGTCATATATTTGTGCTAATGAGATCTTTGAAGTCATGAAGTTAATTTCTAAGTGTTATTTTTCACTAAATTGCAATCCATCTTAAGGGTCTATTTGACCATGTGCAGTTTAGTCAAAACATCTTTGAATGCCACCAAAAAAAAAAAAAAAAAAAGGAAAAAAGAAATGGGTGAACCCAGTGCACAAGGCTCCCCATATTGCTGGCTCTGGGGAAGTCAATTGTACATAGGGGCAAAAAGGTTGTTCCCCGATTTGAACTTGTGACCTCCAGATCACAATGAGACCGTATCCTTTTGATTGCAAAATTTAAATAAAAAATCCGTTTGTCTTATTCCATGGGGTTGTATCCAAACATCAAATTAAATAAGCTTAACATAGGAAAGTATTGATTAAACATCAAATTAAAATTATTGATTAAGCTCGTGGGCTAAGCAACGGGAGTGTGAGTGATAAAGCGTAATCTAAAAAAAAAAAAATCACTTGTTGAACTCATGCACACAAAATAAGATTTTTGAAAACAAAGACCTTAACTGTGTCAAACAGATAATTTTTAGCATCATCTGTGAATTGTCCTTTCATGTGGCATGCTTACAGTATCCACACATATCATGCATGCAACATGTCACAGTACACATTAGGCTACCATATAGAAACATCACATTTTTCATGCTAACGTAAATGAATAGCAAAAGATGTTGGAAATGTAGAGTTAATTCGATTTATGACACCTACACAGAACTAGCACAAGAGTCTTGTTACCTGGTCAACGGTTGGGGGTCAAGGGGGCAGCACCCCTTGCGGGGGCTTGGTGGTGGAGCCCTTGAAACCTAAATAGAAAATGGCATGACCTCCCAAGTAGAAAGCTAAATAGGAAGTTATGCCCAAAACCAAATGGAATTGGAAGATTTGTTTTTGAAATCCTAAATGAATTAGGAATTTTGTTCAAACTAGGAGTTCTATTTGCTCTAGTTTTCGTCTATAAATATATGAGCATCATTCTTGTAATTGTAATCTTCTCAAAATAGTAAAAAACACCTAATGTGACCACGGACGTAGGCAATGTTTGTTAAACCACATAAATTTGTTTTATGTGTGTGAGAGATTATATTGTAGTTTTTTTTTTTTTATTGCTTAATTCATTCCCTAACAAAAGACGCACTTCCCTCAAGCTAAACTCTCATTTCTTCAACTTATCCTCAACTTTTCAGCAGAGCCCCTTCACTTCTTTAGCTCGTCCTCACTTTTCTTCAGCACTTCCCTTTCTCACTTTACCCCTAAAAGTCTCTCACTCTAACTTGTTTGTGCTAAAAATGAGAGATTGAGAACATATTTATAGGCATCTCTAAGCTTTTGAAGCAGCTGAGTGTAGCAGCCCCAATAGCCGGCGTCTTTCTTGTTAAATGTCCAGCTTCTCGCTCCAGTTGAAGTTGCTGCCATCTTTCCTCCCTATTTGTTGCCACCTGTTTCTCCTGTGGTGGCAATTTCCTTGTGTGACAGCTCATTGTATTTTAGAAGCCTCTATATAATGCAAAAAGTTGTCAAGATCCCAAGGATATAATAGAAAATATAGTTGGTAGTAGTAGATAGTTTTGGTATTTTATGTTTTAACTCTGTAACATAATTACCTACATAGGGAAAGTAAAGCTACCAAAGATGTAAAGATGGGATTATGTGAATTGATATCCAAATTTATGTCCTCTCTCTTGAGCTCCCTTGATTTTTCTGCCAAATTCTGTCTGTTATCTCCCTTATTTTGTCTAATTCCCCCTCCATTTATCTATTGTTCTTGGTATTTTCCTCAAAAACCCCTAGGTAAACCCTAGGATCCTAACAAGTTGGTATTAGAACAAGGTTGTCCTCAATTGCTGAATTAAATCTAAACGATTCAAGAAGGCAGTTTCTGAAGATGAATTAAGGCGACTTTTGAAGGCAGCTTAGAGTCACTATAATTTAGGTAGTATCAGAATTCTAATCCAGAGGCGATTCCTTGACCTTCGACTTTTCCAACTACAAAGCAAAGTTAAGCAACTTCCAGCAATCTCAACAGTAAGCAGAGTCAGGTGAATTTCGATAATCTAGGCAGCGAAACAAGGCCTAGCGATTTCGATGATCCCTACGAACTTTCAAGAAGTTGCAACACTAACCTCAAACAGAGAATAGCAATGGCAGACAAAACCAGAATGAAGCAGATGGAGTCGCAGTTATAGCAGGTGACTGCATGTGTGTTGGAAATATAGATTCGAATAGGATCTATGGAATATGAAATGGAAAAGAAGTTGGACAATGCAGTCCATCAGATGCGCGAGTAAATAAGCAGTCAGATACGCGAGCAGATGCAGAATTTTATGGCAATGTTTTCTAGGCAAAATCATGTAAGTTGTCACCTAACTTCCCTCATAGGGAAATGACTGATCCAATCTTTCTTGAACTTGGACCAACCCCTAGGGTAATAGATTTCTTGGATTTCGAAAAGGATTCTGCTGTAAGCGGAGAGATTTTTGAAAAGGCAAGGGATACTTGCTAATCAAAACCAGCCTTATTTCCCTATGCCTAAGCTAGATATTCCATTGTTTGAAGGCCAGAATCCAAAGTGGTGGATTAGGCTTGTTGTTGTCAAAAATACAACAATTAGAAGTTGTGAGGCGGGAATGTCGGAGTCACGATAAGGCGAGGCAGGCAGCTAACATGTAATACCCCGAGAGCCCAGAGAAGTTAGTATATATCGAGGATAGTGTAAGAAATGAAACAACACCAGCTGGATACCTTTTGGGCTGAATGTTGGCAAAGAACTCTCAAGTTAAGCGTGCTTGACCTGGGGTAATCCAGGGATGGGTGACCCCCCTGGGAAGTTCGTGTAGGCCCATCAGGGTAAGTTGTTCCGGATCTTCCTATCGCTCGAACGGGATGTTACAAATGGTATCAGAGCCGACCCCCGAGCCTCTGAGCGCGGTGGTGAGGCAAACCTCAGCGAGGAAGCTGAGTCCCTGAGGGGGGGTGCGTGTAGGCACCTTAGGCAAATCCCACATCGGCCATGCATCGGGGGGAGATCTGGGACCGGTTGTAAGGTCGCATGATGAGGACGTCATGTGCTCAAGGGGGGGAGAATGTAATACCCCAAGAGCCCAGAGAAGTTAGTATATATCGAGGATAGTGTAAGGAAAGAAACAACACCAGCTGGATACCTTTTGGGCTGAATGTTGGCAAAGAACTCCCAAGTTAAGCATGCTTGACCTGGGGTAATCCAGGGATGGGTGACCCCCCTGGGAAGTTCGTGTAGGCCCATCAGGGTAAGTTGTTCCGGTCCTTCCTCCCGTTTTGGGCTGAATGTTGGCAAAGAACTCCCAAGTTAAGCGTGCTTGACCTGGGGTAATCCAGGGATGGGTGACCCCCCTGGGAAGTTCGTGTAGGCCCATCAGGGTAAGTTGTTCCAGCTGGTGTTGTTTCCTTCCTTACACTATCCTCGATATATACTAACTTCTCTAGGCTCTTGAGGTATTACATAACAGGTGTTTGTTTGTGAAAATATATGTTGAGTAGCTCTAGTCTTCAATTATCTAGCTGGGGTCTCATATAATCCCTTATAGGCATTTTCGGTAGTGGATTGATCCAATCAAGAGTAACCTTTGGTCCGTTCAAGGCATAACTGCACTCACATAAACAAGTTAGAAGGCACGCGGGGATTCCTCACTCACGTATGCCCTCCGATGCTTAAGTTAGTACGTGTAGGAAAATAGTTTCAATAAATGAATGATCCATTTAATAAATACAAATGAGATACCTTTGTTGATAAGAGGAGGCATGATCATAATATAGTACCAAATCATAATATAGTACCAGATATTGGGGGGGCGAACATGTGTGTTAGAAGCACTTGGATCAGCTTAAGAGGAATTCTTCTTGGAGGACTAAACAGCCTAGGGAGTCCTCCGGGAGAATGCGGGTCTCATGGCAAACTGTCGAAGTAGGTTCTTAGCCTCTAGGAGGCTTATCCCGACAGAGCTTCGGGTTATCATAGGATACTTCCAAGCATTATTTATTATTTTAAGGATTTCCATAATATTTTCACGAGTGATTATTCTCTGTTGAAGATTAAGAGTCAAGGTAGTGTGTGAGGCCTCTGCATGCAGTTTGATTGACAAAATGAGGGTTTTGGGAAAGCCACATGGCCCAACCAAAAGGGCCCACATGGCTTTCGAGGTTTGCGGGGGCATTAAATAAGTTTGGAAAATTTTAGGGTGCAAATATAATTTGGGAAAATTGCCATCAATTTTAGTAGAAAATTAAAATATGCATAACATGTAATGAACCAATAGGCAGGTCAGACAGTCGCGTGCACACATGAGGGAGGCTTGGGAGCTGGGCATCCTGGGATTGATTCTAATTGGATGCACTAGGTTTTGCTTCTCCCAGTAATTTTGGAGGTGCCAGGTGGCATACTGGGAAGTGGGCTCGGGAATACATGCACTCGCTCGGGGAGTACGCTCATGCAGGCGTGCTTATGAGGCTGCCATGCGAACGCAGGGGCTAGCGCAGAAAGAGCTTCAGAGGGAAGGAAAAACTGAGGGCCACGTGGCCCGAGCGTCAGGGGCAACATGCAGGCGCAGGTTCGGAAGGAAATTGCATCCGAATGAGGTGCAGGGAAAAAATTAGGGGTGGCAATACGGGTTGGCGGGTCGTAATCGTGCCGTGTTGAAACACTCATATAACACGTATCAAATTAATCCAAACACAACTCGTTTAATAATTGTGTCAAATTTCTTAAACCCAAACACGACACGTTTATTAAACGTGTAACACGACACGACTAGTTTAACTAAACGTGTCGTGTCACATGTTAACCTGTTTAATCCGTTTAATTTAAACGGGTCATGTTGTGTCACCTGTTAAATGTGTTATTTAGTTTTAAACATGTTATTTCGTGTATAATCGTGTTAACGCGTTCAGATCAACCCATTAACCCTTTTAATTAAACGTGTCATTTCGTATATAATCGTGTTAACGTGTTCGGGTCAACCCGTTAACATGTTTTATTAAACGGGTCATTACGTGTCTAAACGGGTTAGACGAGTTGACCCGCTTAAGACACGAAAATAATCGTGTCATAGACGAGTTGACCCATTTATGATCCGAACCCGATTAACCCCAACCCTAATCCACTTAATTTCGAGTTATGTCATGTCGTGTAATCGGGTCATGTTCAAAATTACCAGCCCTAGAAGAAATACCACGTGCCACGTAGCACGCGTTGGTAATTTCTAGAGAAAAATAAGGCGCCACGACCATTTTGGAAGGGAGAATTGACGATAAAAATGTTGTTTCGAAAGGAAAATAAATGCCTCTTCAGAAGGAATAAAAATGCTTCTTTGCAAGGAAAATAATGCTGCTTCGCACAGAAAATAATGCCCATTCGGAAGGAATAAAAATGTTGCTTTGGAAAGAAAATAAATGCTGTTTTGGAAGGAAAATAATGTTGCTTCGGAAGGAAAATAAATTATGCTTCAAAAGGAAATTACAGAGTCCTTTAGAAGGAAAATTCTACAGTGCTTCATAAAGAAATTTATGCCTTGGGAAGCGTGTTAAAAGGATCTTTTTACTATTAATTTAATTTTCAATTTATAAAGAATAGTGCCACATTTTTCCTAGCATTATTTCATCTCTGTTGATGTTACCTTTTTTGAGGAATCTCTTTTCTTTTTGTCATTCCCTGTCGAGAGTCATCCAGTTTTTGAGATTCTTCCCACTCCTTACCTTTGTTCTCCTTCTTTCGATATTACTCTTACCATCCTTGAACGTCCCCTTCAGGTTTATCATCGTCGTCCACATCCTTCTACAGCTGTTGACAAAGAACTTGATAACTCACCTCGTGCTCTGACATCTTCACCTGTCTTGGACCAGCCAGTTGTTTTTGAGCCAGATGTTAACCCTTCTCTTGAACCCATTACCACTTGAAAAGGTATACGCTTTCCTCACAACCCTCACCCCATATACACATTCCTTAGCTACCATCGCTTGGCTTCCCCTTATTATCCTTTTGTGTCTACTTTATCTTCTATTACTGTTCCTAAAACTACTAGTGAAACACTTTCAGATCCAGGTAGGCGCCAAGCTATGGTTGATGAGACAGATGCTTTACATTCTAGTGACACTTGGGAATTGGTGTCTCTTCCTCTTGGTAAATCTACTGTTGGTTGCCGTTGGGTCTATACTGTGAAGGTTGGTCCTAATTAATGGGAAGATGATTGCCTTAAGGCACGCCTAGTTGCCAAAGGCTAGAGTCAAATTTTTAGATTGGATTACGGTAACACTTTTTCTCCTGTAGCTAAGATTGCCTTCGTGCGCTTGTTTTTATCCATTGCTGTAATGAATCATTGATCTCCCTATCAGCTGGATATTAAAAATGCTTTTCCTCATAGTGATCTTCAAGAGAAAGTTTATATGAAACAATCGCCTGACTTTGTTACTCAGAGGGAGTCTGGATTAGTATGCAAACTTTGATGCTCTCTTTATGGGATGAAACAATCTCCGCAAGTTTGGTTTGGATGGTTTAATACAGTTATTCAGGAATTTGGTATGATTCATAGTGAGGCCGACTGCCCTGTTTTTTATTGCCACTCATCTAATGGTCAATGCATTTATCTAGTGGTTTATGTGGACAATATTATTATTACTAAAAATAACGAGGATAGTATCCTTCAACTGAAGACACATCTCTATAACCGTTTTCAGATTAAAGATTTGGGTAAGTTAAAATATTTTCTTGGCATTGAAGTGCCCCGGTCCACAAGCGACATAGTTATTTCAAAAAAGGAATTATACCTTATACATTCTTAAGGAGGTTGACATGCTTGATTGTAGATTGGTTGATACTCTTATAGACCCGAATATCAAGCTCTTACCAAGATAGGAGGAGCTATTATCTGATCCTGGTAGATATCCCAGACTTGTTGGAAAGCTAAACTACCTCACCATCACTCGTCCAGACATCTCTTTTGTTATGAGTGTGGTTAGTTAATTTCTGCAATCCCTATGTGACAGTCATTGGGATGCCGCCATTCGCATTCTTAGATATATCAAAAGTGCATCAAGACAGAGATTGTTATATGAAGATAAAGGTTATACCTAGGTGATTGGGTATTTTGATGTTGATTGGGCAGGATCTTTTTTAGATAGACGCTCTACTTTTCGGTATTGTGTTCTAATTGGTGGCAACTTGGTATCTTGGAAGAGTAAGAAGCAAGATGTGGCTGCTAGGTCTAATGTCGAAGTAGAATACCATGCTATGGCCTTGGCAACATATGAACTTATATGGCTGAAACAATTACTTTAAGAATTAAAATATGTCAAGGTGACACAAATAAAATTAATCTGTGATAATTAAGCCGCCTTGCATATAGTCTCAAATCCAGTCTTTTATGAGAGGACCAAACACATAGAAATTGACTATCATTTCATTAGATAAAAGATTCTATCCAGATGTATTGCCACTAGTTTTGAAAATTCAGCCGATCAACTGGCACTTATATGCTCTAACTTGAAATGGAGTGTTAGATTACCTGTTAATTAGCTATTAGACTAGTTATGATTAGTAGACAAGTAAACAACTAGGCTTAAATTTTAGGATTAATTTTAGTCTTAATTATTATACATTCATACTATAAATCTCTATAAAAAAAAGGCTAAACCTCACTAAGTGTTCTAAGTCAACAACCTAGAAAGGGGAAGTAGCTATATAAAGCTATCGAAAAAGTAAAGAGGAGATTATATGAATTGATATATAAATTTTTGTCCCCTATCTCGAGCTCCTATGTTTCCCTCCCAAATTATGTCTATTTTCTCTTTTTTTCTATTTAATTCTCCCTCCATTTCTCTCTTGCTCTTGTATTTTCCTCAAAAACTCTTAGGTAAACCTTAGGACCCAGACAAAAGTCTGTTATTTGGTGATATTTGCTTTCATCCCTATTTAACTATTCTTAATCCCTTGATTAACCATGTATCCAATTATCTCAAATTTGATCTAAAATTTATAATTTTTATATCATTTGGACCCTCTCACCATGTCTAATAACATGTTAGTTCATGGGATGTCATAGTTTTGTCGTCATTATTTCTTTCTCCAAGTCCATAACTTCCATGCACATCTTTATACACATTCATTTCTCTACTCACATGGTGATTTAAGTCACCTCTTATAGTTATTTTCTCATTTAGGCATTTCTTGTACCAACCTTCTAAATTTCCTAAAAGTTTGTCTTTATCTCCTCTATTAACTCAACCTATGGTGCATATGTACTAAGGCTATCTGCAATTACACTCTCAATTATATTATAAATAATTCACTCCCTATTCTTTTTGTATCTCAAAAATTGTGTTTCATAATTTAATAATAAATATTATTATATTGAATTTTAAAATTATTTAATATATTTTAAAAATAAATTCACTAATATTTTTTAAATCAAATTATTTAACAAATTTTTTCAAATTAATTCTATAATAATAAATACTCAAATTTATCAATAACCAAATACACAAAATTAATAATCGCACAAACCCACTGTCGTCTGTTCATTTTCTACCAAAATCTCCTCCACAATTGGTTCATCTTTCTCTGTCGTGTATGTTTATCTTCTGTAGCTGACTTTGTTGTGGGCCTTTTTCGATTCGTCGTGTTCACCACCTAGACCCTCCGTCTCCAAAGCCAACAGCAAATCAACTATCGACGATGGCGAGGGCTATGACGATGATCGTTATGGGGTTGTTGAGATGGCGAGGGCTGTTGAGATGGCCCATTGTAGGGAGAGATGGCGAGGGTTGTGACGATAAGCTTGATTGCCAAATCTAGCTTGGCGATGACGGATTCCTATCAATATGGCGAGGAAAATTGAAGATGATGAGCAGCATTGGAGGGGAGAAATTCCAAAACCTCCTTAAAAATTTGGCTTGGCAAGGGAAATGGCGACCAATTGGAGATAGCTTAACAATATTCATAGTATTGTCTCCTATAACAACTTTAGCTTCAATAATCCTCTTATTCTCTTTGCATTCAATACCCATCCTTGAAAGTTTTACCTATAATAATCCTCACTCCATTGTTAGCCCTATATTTCCTTGAATACCAAAGTTTATCTAGGTTTTACAAAACGTCTTAGCTTAAAAGTCCAACCCATTCCATCTCTCGGAGGAACATAATATTAATTTCTCCTAATCATCACACCCCAAACCCTAAACCAATCTTTCTTCCTTAGCAATTACCAAATATTGTAATGTTATTAATAATATTAATAATATTTTTTTAATATTATTGATCTATATTCTTAGTTTTAATATATTAATATTACAAATATATTATCATTAAAAATATAATGTTTGCAATATCATAAATATTGTATTGGCAGTATTAATTTTATAATAATAATATAATTATTAATATTTTAATATCATAGTAATGTTATTAATAACAATTTATAGCATTATATAAAATCTGAAAACGTGTCTTCTTTGGCCATTTGGAATATCTTTTTCAATTTTTAGGATAAGAAAATTGTTTCCTATTTTTAACAATTGAAGGCATTTCCAAATTTTCTGCGAAAGAGGAAAACTGGAGATGAAGTAGAAAATAGGAGATGGGAAGTTGGAAAAATGTTTGTTGTAACTAGCGATTATCAGATGTGAATATTTCCTTTCTCTCTATTGGTTGCATCAATTTTTTAGCCATAAATAAATAAATGGGGAAATTGAAAGTTGTTAAAATGAATATTGTAAGATGTGCAATAATGTAGTGTTTCTTGATTAAATCATACTTATTATATGTAAGCAGGAGAATCGGGCATTTAATGATACAAAGAATGCATTCAAAATCATATTATGATGCACCTTGTGAAAAAAGAGGATATAAAAATTCAGGGACTTCCTTTGTTCGCCAGTAGTGGAGGCAACATGCCTGCAATAGTGACTCCTGTGTGCAATCTTGTTTAGCAGAGTGTTGCTGCCAAAAAGTGCTCCTTACTAGAGCTTTCATGCTGATGTACTATCATTTACCTCTTTTGCAATATCATGGAGGAGAACAACTTAAATGTGCCATGTTCCATCTCAGTTAACATTTCTTATGCTTTTCATATGATCAAACAGAGAATTGCCTTTGGAGTATTTTAATGCCAACATATATCTTCATACTAAACAATTTTGTTTTCATTTTGCTTTTGCAGTGGTGTTCTTATAGCTGAAGGTGTACTTGGCAATGACAAACTTTTTGAAAACCATGGTAGCCTCCAACTTTGAAACTTGCACCTTAATTATACATTGGCATACATATCTTCATTGAACATTTTTTCTCTTCCCATTTTCTTTGATGGTTTACTGTTTAGGCATAATCGTCTCATGTATATGTTTGCTCATAGCTAATTATGGTTTTCATTTAAAGAAAAAAATTTAGTCCAAATCTTTTAACAATAACAAAAATGTAATGGTTAATAAAGAAATTCTCGTAATTCTTCTACTTCTACCTTTTCAGAATGAATTTACAACCCTATTTAAGGTGAATCTTGACACTTACATTAGGAAACTAGCAATCAAGCTACTAAGAAAACTAGTTACAAAGGAAATCTGTACAATTGGAAACTACCTAATACAAAAAAAATATCTATACATTCCATATCTATGCACAAAAAGGCACATGTATCTGCTGTGAAAAGGAAGAATACAGATTTTTGTCTCGTTCAATTTGAAATGGACTGCACCTATTTAGTTGTTCTAATAGCAGAAATTGTCTGGCATGGGGATATTGAAGGGATGATTGTTGCGGAAATTTTTGTAGGAGGCCAAAATAAAATAACTTGAATTCCCACTTTGGCTCTATAGAATTTTACTTGCAAGTGTCAAATGGAATTCCATAACTAGTGGGCACAACAATTACTAACAATGCTTGTTAATATTACACCGTAATAATTACCTATAGATTACTTTGATAAATTTTGGCAAAGCTCAGGACTTTTCATTTCACATGCTATGTTGTAAACTTTTGTTCACTTTGTGATGTAAACTGAACAATTTTCCTTGGTTCATAATCTGGCGTTAAAGACATTTCAACTGATCGAGAAAATGCAGAATTAGATGTCTGTATACTTTTCTAATCTCTTATCCAAATTCTTTATTGATGTGAATTGTACCTGTTTGTTTTTCTTGGTTATCTATTCATTATTGTGGATATCTGAATTCATATAAATTTTGTTTAATTCATGTTTCTTTTGATTTAGGAAATTCATGGGGCTACCTTATTCTCCTTTATGTTCTCGTTCAAGTGTCTCGCATGGTGGTTGTTGGAGTGTTGTTTCCCTTCTTGCGGTACTTTGGTTATGGTTTGGACTGGAAAGAAGCTATTATTCTTGTATGGTCAGGCTTGCGAGGGGTTGTTGCATTGTCACTGTCATTGTCAGTTAAGGCAAGTTTTGATATTTTCTGTTCTTTTTTTTTGGTTGCCCCTCTTCTTGTATATTGTAACATCTCGTATCGAGCAATAGAAAAGAGCGGATCAACTTATCCTAATGGACCTCCACGAACTTGTCAAGGGTCACTCATTCTTGAACTACCCTACCTCAAGCACGCTTAACCCTGAAGTTCTTTATCTATATTCATCGCAAAAGGTATCCAACTAGTGTTATTTCTTTCTTACTTATTCTCGATATATACTACCATTTTCTGAGCTTTTAGGATATTCCATCTCCTTCTTTGAGCACATGACATCCTTGTCATGCGACCTTACAACTAGTTCCAGATCTTCTCCTCTTAGGGGGCTGTCATCCTAGAAGTATGCCAGAAACAGCTCTTTGTACAGGCTCTCGAGCCGACGCCACTCCCCGTCCTCATCAGACTGCCTGTAACATCTCGCATCAAGTGATAGGAAGGAACGGATCAACTTATCTTGATGGGTCTATGTAAACTTCTCAGAGATCACCCATTCTTGAGTAAGCCTAACTCAAGCACGCTTAATCCGAGAGTTCTTTGTCTACATTCAGCTCAAAATATATCCAACTAATGTTATTTCCTTCCTTATTCTCGATATATATCACTCTTCTCTGAGCTCTTAAGATATTACACATATCCTACCGCTATATTGATAGTCAATTCGCCACTTGTTCCCAGAGCTGAAGCTATTGGGAAATAGACCCGACAACTTATCATAAATTTTCTAAAGAATCCTTTCCATGAACTGAGATACTCAGGCTATCTTGAACATAGCAAGACCAGTTTTTTTTTTCCTTTGTTACCAGGAGCTGATTAGATCATGTTGGGTTCTCCTTTTGTTCTTTCAGTCACTAAAGTTGTTATGTCTATATCATCTCTCATGCATTTTCCCCTTCTGCTGGTTTTCCTTTCTTTTGCGCATGCTACAACATTGGTTTGGGCACTGATCGGGCATGATAGTATAGAATCTGTTTCAACCACACATCCAAAGCTAGTGTCATGTGTAAAAGGAAGGAGAAGAAACAAAAAAAAAAAAAAAAAGAAAAAAAAGAAGAGAAAATGGAGATAAAAATTTTGGACAAAAACTGAATCTCAAAAGATACAATAAAACCTGTTGAGTTTATATATTAACAGAATCTCAAACAAACTAACTGTTTAGTACAGTTACAAGTTACAATTAGAGCAAACATTGTTGTTTGTTGAAAGAGCATTAAAACTACCTAGGCAAATAAGCAACTGAAAATAAACTGCCTACTCAGTGGCAGATTCACATGTGAGCTGAATTGGGCTTCAGCTCAGGGCAACTTACAATTAAAATTAATTTTTAATATAAAAAATTAATGTAAAAAAATAATTTTTAATATACAAAATTAATTTTTTAATGTAAAAAGAAAATTAATAATAACCTAGTTAAAAAAAAAATTACAACCCACCTCAAAATCTGTGATATATAATTCTATATCTCAAGAAATATTTCAACCTCGCCCTACATAGATTTCTAAATCTACCATTGCTACTACTAATAGTAATCACATTGTTTTCTTTCCAATCCTGTTTTTTTTATATGTGTCCAGCATGAAGTGGATTTATCCTTGACATCAAGTTGATTAGGCTATGGGATAATTAGTTCAATCTTTGATAACCCCTATCTAAATAATTTGTTACGAGGTCTGTCTTAGAAAGATTTTTTGACTATCACCAAAATTGATCAAAATATCTGTATAGAATTGTCTTTAATCACACCTTTTCCTAAACAAATTAGGGCGATGGTATGGGATTCATAATGCCAATTAACTTCTAATAGTCACATTGACAATATAAATCCATACAAAGGAACAAAGTGGTAAACTTTTATCCCGGGTGCGCTTCCTGACACAATCCTCTAGCAAGGGAATAATAGATGAAGTTCCAATCCCATCCTCGTATTAAAAAAGTTTCATGAGTCGGTGGTGAATAAAGATTTTTTGATCACTATAATGCCCAAATTTATGGGCTTATTCACTTTTCTGAGGAAGAATTTTCCAAGCCTCCATCTTCATCACAATTCCTCAATCCAAAAACTATCTTAGACATCATTAACCAAGTTATCTCCCCGCATTTTGATGTGTAAACTCAATAATTTTCAATTACCTACTTATTGACTTTTTGTAGATATTTGTATGGATTTAGTTTTTGTTTAAGTGTTTCTGAAGATTTTTATGTTCTTTCGCTGTTTCTATTCTGTTTCCTACCATTTCTGCATTATTTCCATATCCAAACTAACTGAAAGTCTAAAACGAATTTCAAACAAAAATTTGATCCTTATCTATCCTACATTGACATGTTACACATCATTTATTTTATTTGCTATTTTTGGTGCCTGCCTTTGATTTTGTTCTGAATATCTACTTTTTGTTGTTTCAGCAATCCAGTGGCGACTCAAACATCTCTTCTGAGACAGGAACTCTGGTACGCTGTAAGAAAATGTGTGTAAATGTTTTCCTGGGGGGTGGCCCAAGGGGTTTGATCATATCGTTTGAGGAAAATATAATACTAGCACGTGCATATAATTAACCTTACTTTAAATGCATACACATTTGAAGAAAATCAAACAATATGTGCATTTGATTTAACCTGGAGGGTAGAGAACTGTTATATGAATTTGGAATATGAGTGAGATCTTCTGAAGTGAAAACTATAACTTTTTCTTAATGCCAACTCTTTGTCTCACTTCTGCAGTTTGTCTTTTTCACTAGTGGCATCGTATTTCTAACGCTCATTGTGAATGGATCAACCACCCAGTTTGTTTTACATTTCCTAAATATGGATAAGTCATCTGCGCCAAAGGTAAACTGATTCTTAGAATGCTTTAGCTTGTAGTGTTATTAGTTTCAAATGTTGAGGGTACCATTAGAAACAGCTTTTGATGTTTATTATTCCTGAAGTCCAAGATGAAAATAAGATCTCAAGAAACAGCTTTTGATGTAGAAAGTAGCCAGCAAAAATGATTTTATTGATATGTTTGTTGTTGTTGCACGAAGCATGTAGGGTCTGTTTTTCACGTAGAAGTGGAACTCTACACTGTGTTATTTATATGTATTTTATTACATTATACAAATTAAATGATAAATTGCCAATAATCCATTTTCTTATATGTTTCTTCAAGGTACTCTTGCTCATTAGTTGTCAACGCGTTTCCTCAACTAGTAATGCCTCAATTCAAATTAGATGTTACCCATTAATCTATGTATTCCCTACTAATTCTGTTTGACTCCTGTTACTTCTTGTTGCTACATGATGTTAGGGCGTTGTGAGCAGCATGGATCCCTAGGAAAGTGGTGGGTGCACTAGGGACGTACAAGTCTCTGAATAGTCCATTTCTATACAAAAGCTATCAAGACTAAGAATCAACATGAATATACTTCATATAAATGAAATGTCAAAAATACATCGTCTAGTCCACAAGTCGATACTCTAGATAATAAAATGCAAATGGAATCAGATACTCTCTTTGATCTAAGTATAAACCATCCTTGACATTGTATCCGAGTCTATCTATATTCATATAACTATATCATTAATATAGAAAACGGACTCTCCTGTATTGTATCTCAGTGTAGACATCTAATATAAAAGATAGAAGAATAAGATAAGAACATATCCACGTAGCTTACCATAACTTGGCAACCTTATTTCTAAATAAGACGCCTCTCTTGAAAAATAATCACTCAAAAATCTGTAGGATAATATATACACACAATGAGTCACGAAAATATAATTAGCAGATGACCTACAGTACTAAGATGGATAGGAGATGATTGAATGCAAATGACAAAGAGTTAATGTAATAAAAGTTTTGAAAATGTGGTTTAAAAATAAGTATAGCTAGAACACAGGGTTTTTGTATATAGCAATACACATAAATGAAAGTCAGAAACATGTCTAGTAGTAAATGTAATCATATTTGAGTATTAATTTCTTCCAACTGGTGAGTGATGTCTGGCAATCTCAAGCCTGAATATGTATCATTTAGCCTGAATATGTATCTTATTGACTCACTGTATCATGTAGTGTGTATTGGTTGACACGCGAGGTTAGAAGCTCCCTGGTAACTAGGGTGGATGCGGTGCATTGGCAACTAAACATACACTTCCGTTAACTGCAATGTCCTAACTATCTTATTCCATGCTATACGTCTGTATGAATTATACTCATGGAGACAATATTCTTGAATACATTCAAACATGTCTTGTCAAGTCTAAATCTCATGTCATGTACCGTGTCTATAAAGTGAGTCATGGATAGATCTAGGGGTGGACTCAGTAGGGTGGCCGCCCTGTTGAGATAAAAATAATAATTTAAAAGATAAAAATTAATCTTCAATCTCCTATTATAAACTTTTAGATAAAATAGTATTTAACAATTCAACATGCTATTTGTAAGAAATAGGAGAAAATAGTGAAATATCTCTTATTCGCTTAACCATGTGCAAGGGATTACATTCCCTATTAATAGGGAAGAAGACTACAACCTTTTAAGAAACTATAAACAAATGGAAATATAATCTATATAATGTACAAAAAAATAAAATATTTAATATTTTCTCTCAAACTAGTGAATGAATATCAATCATTCCCACCTTACTTACAAGTTCTGCAAAACCACCTAAGTGGTAAACCTTAGTGAGCAAATTAGCTAGCAGATTTTTAGAGGGAACAAAAGACAAACAAATCTCTCTAGCATCTAACTTTTCTTTGATGAAATGGCGATCAATCTCTACATGCTTGGTGTGGTCATGTTGCACTGGATTGTGTGCAATGTTGATTGTTGATTGATTGTCACACATTAACTCCATAAGATAATGACAAGTATTTTCAAATCACTAAGCACAATTTTCAACCATAATAATTCACACAATCGAAGGGTCATTGCCCTAAACTTTACTTCAACACTAGATCTAACCACAACCCCCTATTTTTTTATTCTATATGACACTAGATTTCCCTCAAAAAACACAGTAACCGGTAATGGACTTCCTATCAACAAGTGAACCACCATAGTTAGTATCAGTCTATCCCAGACTTCCATCTTTTTCCCTAACTTAAACAATAGACCTTTTTCAGGTGTTAACTTTAGATAGCACAAAATTCTCTGTACAGCTTGCATATGCTCTTTAGTGAAACTATGCATGAATTAACTCACCAAACTAACAACAAAAGCTATGTTAGGCTTAGTGTGAGATAAGTAAATCAACATTCCAATTAGCCTTTGGTATCTCCCCTTATTAATCAATGGACTGTCACTTGGTCCTAATTTTTTGTTAGGATCCAATGGAGTATTTGTTGCCCTTCCACCTAGGAATTTGATTTCTTCCAATAAGTCCATGAAATATTTCCTTTGGGAAAGAAATATACCTTTCTTTGAGTATGCAACTTCTATTCTCAAGAAATACTTGAGCCTACCAAGGTCTTTGATGTCAAATTCTCGAGTCAGATTTCCCTTTAACAATTTCTGCTAATCCTCATCATTGCCAGTAACAATTATATCATCAACATAAACAAGTAAGGCTGTTAGAGCACTTTTCTTTGAATGATTTATGAATAACATCTGATCCCTTCTACTTTGCTAATACCCTATTGCCTTCATAGCCCTTGAGAACTGATCAAAGCAAGCTCTTGGGGATTGCTTTAATCTATAAAGAGTTTTCTTTAATATGCAAACATAACTTGAAACTTCATTAGAAAAACCAGGTGAGGAGTCCATAAATACCTCTTCTTCCAAGTCACCATGTAGGAAAACATTTTTCACATCTAGTTGCATCAACTCCCAGCCATAACAACTAACCAAAGATAGGAAAACCCTTAATGCAGTCATCTTTGCCATGGGTGCAAATGTCTCCAAGTAATCTATGTCATAGGTTTGAGTATAGCCCTTAGCCACTAATCGGGCTTTGTATCTTTCCAATGTACCATCAACATTGTATTTCACATTAAACACCCATCCGTACCCTATCGATTGAACGTCTTTCGGTCTAGGCAGCATTTCTCAAGTATTATTCTTTTCTAAGGCCCTCATTTCTTCTTGTAGCTTGTACCCAATGCTGATTCTGCAATGCCTCTTCTACAATCTTAAGAATAGCTATGGAATTAAGGGAGGACATAAAACCTTTTGTGTTTCAAGGATAATCTGTGATAAGAAACAAATTTGGCTATAGGGTGCTTTGTACAACTCCTCACACATTTTGTAACAACAATAAGCAAATCCAAGTCTGAGTTTTCAGGGTTAGAACAATTTACAGGGTTAGGCGAATTAGAATTCTCAGTGAGTTCCAAATCTAGCTAAGAGGTAGATGACGGATCCTCCTTAGTGTAATACCCTAAGACGTCGTAAATAATAATCGTAATTTTAATATTTTAAGACCCTAGAGAATTAGTAAAATTTTAGTGTTTATTGATAAATTTAATAGGGTAAGGTATATTTATTTATATTATAATTAAATTTACTTATGTTACATAAAGTATATAGTTTAAATAGTTAAATTCATATTGTATAAGGTCAGTTAAAAAATATATATATCAGAAATTATATTATGTATTTTTATAGTTAAATTGTATGGTTTAATCATAGTTAAAATACCATAAATTATATAGATAATTGGGCCTTTCTTGCAAATAATACTGCCCGTATATGTATGTATATATGTATATTAAAAAAAAATCAACAAAAAATCGGAGCAGGCACGCGGCCATGCTCTAATCGCGCCTGTAACAAGGTATCAGAGAGAGAGAGGGGCATTAATGGAGAAATGGCCATCGGAGTGGCCTTCTAGGACGCGTGGCACTCATGATGGGACAACTCGCGGCAGGTTTCGGCTATAAATAGTCGCGATCGGGCAGCCTCTTTCATAAAAAAAAATTGCTCCATAGATTGGGAGATAAGGGCAGTGTTTGAGAGCTTGGTGAGTAGGGTTCTAATCCTTGCGTTGTGAGCAAGATTTCTGGAGCGTTTGGTGGCCAACAGAACAGAGGAGAAGGAGAATCGAGCCTCACCAGAAAATCGTGACTTCGTCGGAGTCGAGGCTTCATCAAGCAAATCGAGGTACTTTTAGTTTTTTTTTTTTTTTTTTTTGAGGCCATATTCAAGATCAGGGGGTCAGGTTTAGGGGGAAGAGAAGCTCATTTCAAAGCTTCGAGGTGCGGCAGTGTCGCCGGCGGCGAATAATCGAGACTGTCGAACCTCAATGATTGTAAAAATATATTTCGGATCTGCAGCAAGGGTGCGACCCCAAAGCCGTCTCTCAAAGGAACCTCAATACAAATCTGTCATGACAAGAACTGAACGAGGGGGGTTTTTTGATGAAAAAGAAAGTATGAAGATTGAGTAAAAATATAAAAACGAAACTGTCTATGGATCCAAACGCAACCAGTTACAAATCTTTCCCTTAAACTAGGTTTTCATCATCCCTTCTTATAGATTAGATCTAGCCGAGTTTCAACACCCAAAATCTGTATAAATAAATCTCTAACAACCGTCTAGAGATCAAATCAAAGCTGATATAAAAATCAAAGAAAACCTCCTTCAATCAATCTACCAATTTTAATCTTCATTCACACAGATTCCAGAACCTAGTATCCATAACCATCCATACCAAGTTATTTATTTCTGCTTCTTTTCTTCGTGTGTTATATCAACCGACTATAACATTAAAATCGCAATATAGAAAAGAGAAATCCATCCCGTATATGTTCATACAACCGTCTTGAACATGCACTAGAATAAGCGAAAAAGAAGTAGAGAAAACTTAAAACAAATATAATTGAAATTCAAACCAGATTTCATAGAAGCTTTCGGGATTCAAACCATGGAATAAGTTCGGATTTGCAATTGATTACAAGTGTTTAGCCCTCCATGGAGAAGAAAACAAAAACAGAGAAAAAACGGCTACTGTTCATGAGACAAAAAATATATATCTCCCTAATGGCCTCCTAAGGTGCTTAAATAGAGCTTAAGGAGGAAACCCTATGTTACCGCAACTTCACAGCCGATTTCGAATAGGATAATGTGAGTTCTGGGCTTCGGCCCCTTCATAAAAATTGTAGATCAGGAAGAGTAGATAAATTTGGAATTTTTAATCACTTGATTTGGATATCGGACGCCTAAGTTATGGCCTTTTAAAGAATCAGTGTTCAGTGTAGCTTTCCTAATTTAACCCAGCTATCTGGTCCCGATTTTGAAGCGATGTTTGGAGGCCCAAACGAACTCAGATTTGGACAAACCATACCATTCTAGAAAGCCTAAGAAGTCCTCTATAATATCTCTGAAGACATCATTCACGTTCTGAGATTATAACTTGGCCAAAAATTTGAAAGAAGCACAGAAGATCAAATCGGTTAGCACACTTTTGCTTCTTTGTCTCCAATTCTCTTGTTTCCATTCTTGCCATCAAAATTCCTTATGATCCAGGAAGCCCTAATCTGTCCAAAATAAAATAAAATAGTGTAAAGCCCAATTCCTATAAAATAAAATAAAACAAAATCAAGATGAATAAAATGACACAACTAACATGCAAAAAGACAAAATATGAGGGCTAAATAATATGAAAATATGCGCTCTATCAGCGAAGCAGCTGCCAAAGAAAACAAACCAGGTGCGGGCGCGTGGCCGCACGAGCCAGTGTGTGAGGAAGCGGCGCGTGGGCCGCACGCGCGCACCAGGTGGAAATATAGGAAAATAAAAGAAAAAAAAGAAAAGAAAAGAAGAAAAAAATAAAATAAAATAGGAAAAGTTTTGCAAAAATTTTGGAAAAATTCTAGAAAATCTAGAATTTTGTTTATGTCTTATTTTGTGAGAAATTTTATGAAAATGATAAATTAATTATTTATTTAAGTAATTTTGTTATTATGAAAATAAGGAAAAAATAGGAATTTAATCTAGAAAATTTCCAAAAAGTTCCAGAAGGCTAGAAATGTTATTTTGAGAATATTAGTGATAAAAAATTGGGTTAAATGAGAGTTTAGATATTTATCATGAATTTTTGAGGAAATAAGATTTAGAAAATAAGGAAAAATTGTGGAAATTGTGAGAAAAATAGTAAATTAATATTCTGGAATAAATTTAATGTTTTAGGAATCCTTGGGGCACGAGGATTGGGAAATAGCTCGCTTGACACGTTTATCAAGGTCATCGCGCTTATCGAGACAGCTTAATTGTGAAACATAAGTGTACTGTTACAAGTTTAGTACAATTATAAATGTTATGTTTAAACCCGATCTTCAGCAATGCTTTTATCATATTGACATGCTCTGATATGTATCCATCACGTAGACTGCACATATGACATGTTATGAAATGTATATGTACACGTTGATATCATTGATCACATGCATCGTGGCCGTAGGAAGTATGAACTAGCACCGTTACTGTATTAAGGGTGCTCTCATACACCCAGACTTCAAAAGAGGTGGCCGTAAAAATGGTAAGTAGCATGAAGGGTGCAGTTAACACCTACGATGAATAAGACATTGCATACACACATGTTAAAACATCTTGTACCTTTACTTAGATGGTTCATCATCTAATTTGGGTTGCCCCTGAAATAGTCAACATTCCAGTCGGGACTTGCAGTGACGATACGGAAGTCAAAGATGTGTAACGACGCGAGTCGTCGAGAAATGAGCAAGTGTATCACGTTATGTTGTAGCATGAATATTTCAAGTATTATGTATGTTTTAAATTATCTTTAGAAGCTTATGTATCAACTTTGTAATAAGTGTCATGTAGTTATCTATGTATGAAATGCTATGATCAGGTTCAATTTCAACTTTCGCTTTATAAAATTTTATTTATATCTAGTGTACAAATTATTTCGCCGAGCACTAGATAGGTCTAAGGGAATTTTGGGAATAATGTAATTTGAAAAAAAAAATAAGTTCCTAAATTTCCTAAGACGTAAAAACGCCCTAAGTAGGTGGGGTGTTACACTTAGCACCTGGATTATGTTGTTCCTTCCTTTTATACACATATGGTAAGCCTTTGAATCGCATAGGAGATGTTGTTGGCTGAACAAAAATTGGAGGATCATAAGAAAATTCCAAGTCTCCTGAACCTGCTGTCATAGGATTAGAATATATAGGAGAATCAGAAAAGTTGGGATCCAAAGAAGAATCAGGTTGATAGGGCTAAAACTCTTCTAGAATAAGAAAATCATGGTCAACAAAAACACTCTTCCTTTGAGGACTAGAAGTAGGGACCTTGAAAAATGACTGATTTTCAACAAAAGTTACATCTTTAGATACAATGACCTTTCGAATATGAGGATAATAGTATTTGTACCCCTTTTGAGTATGATAATAGCTAAGAAATACACACATAAGGTCTCAGGCATCAAATTTGTCCATATGATGTTTAGACACATGGACAAAAACCACACAACCTAATATCTTAAGAGGGAGAGAAGTATGTAAACAAATTTTTGGAAAGTGAGTAGCGAGACACTGAAATGGGGAAAGTTGATTTAGGACTCTTGATGGAACCCTATTGATTAAATAGGTTGTTGTTGTAATACCTGGTATTATATGGTGATGAGAAAAATATAATTTTCAGTTATTTTAAAAGGACCTCGGGTGGTCCGAGAAGCCCGGAAGTCAGTTTCGAGGAATTAATTAATAAAATTTACCAAATCGACGGCAAGAAAAGCCGCAGAACTTGGATGTTCAGGGAAAAATGCATGAGATTGGTAAGTATCTCAAGACGAGACTAATAACACTAGAAGTAGTCAAACCAGGAATAGTTTGTGGAATAATTTCTATATAAGCCCGAATGAGTGTTAGTACTAAATGGTTATAGGGGACCTTTAAGAAGTTGATGGGACTCTAAGGGTGGTCGAATTTTGTAAGTGAGGCAATCCTAAAGCGTTTTCAGATGGAATGAAGGTGCCGTGCAAGCGTATGGACGAAATCGACCTTTATCGAGTAAGAACTAATAATTAATTTTTGATAAATCAAGAATTTAAGTGGTTTGATGAAAATTTATTTAAGGCTTAGAGGGTCTAAGTGTAATTAATAATTTTTTTAGTGGAATTATTGATTTTTGGAGATTAAAGGTGATATATATATATATATATATATATATTGGATGCCCAAGCTTCCAACGGTGCCTTGGTCTCTGAGATTCAAAACAGAGAAAAGATAAGGGAGAGTGAGAGAGCAGGCCGAGATCGCGAGAATAGGATTGAGAGAGAGGGATCGTCGGAGGTCGGCGATGGGCCGATGGTTGCCCGAGGAAGCCGCGGCCAGAGCGTTGCAACGGTGGCAACGAAGCAGCGGCGGAGGCAGGGAGATCGGCAATGGCTGCTCGAGCGTTGAAGGGTGGCCGATGGTGGTCGCGGTGGCAGGCGATGTGCTCGCGGCGGAAAGCAGAAGCAGCAAGGTGGCCAGCACCTTCGGTGGTCGGTCATGGCGGACGCAGGGGGTCGCGCGGGCTGGCAGCTGCTGGATGCGCGCGGGAAGGCCGGTTCCGGTGGCTGCAGTGGCGCAATGGCCGGTGTCGGCCGATGGTGTCGTAGCTGCAGCGGCGGCCGGGCAGCAGATGGCCGGCAGCAGCGTGGCTGGTGCGCGCTGTGCGCAGACGCGGTGACGAAGATGATGAGCAGGAAGAAAGAAAAAAAAAATAGAAAAAGAAAAGAAAATAAAAATAAAGAAAATAGGAAAAAGGAGGAACAATAGAGAAAAATGCTGGAAAATTTAAAAAAAAATGGGAGAAAATTCTAGAAATTAATTTAGGGATCGAGGAGTGTGCTGGAGGTCCAGGAATGAGAATTTGGGCATGAGGTGGCAGTTCAGAAGGCAACATTAGGTGGGCGTTTTCTCGATTTCTCTTTCAGATTTATTGAGGTAAATAAATTATTTCTTTTTGACTTATTTGCATTAAGCGAGATAATGTAGAATAATTATTGGTTGGATTAAACTCTCGGTTGGGGTTTATTGGAAGTTGTTGATGGGTGATTTTGGGGTGTATGGCAAAAATATAAACCCTGGTTTAATTTCTGTTGTTGGGTTTGTGATTGCATCTAGGGTCGACCGAGGAGGCAGTAATCCTAGAAGTGTTCGAAGTTCAGGCTAGCGTTCTAGCCCGTGGCAGAGATAAGGTTTCGAGTCAGTTAAGGGACGACCCTAAGGGTGGTGGTCTCTTTGCGAATGTTTGGTAATATGGTTGAATATATGTTGTTTGTAGTACTGGTTGTGCATGTTCTATTGGTGGTCTAGCGGAGTCCTATGGCCATGGGGTAGACTAGATGCATGCTAGGGGTAATATGAGAGGTAGTGCCTCGAACAAGTGGGTTCGGAGGGCAGTGATGTCTCGCCATTCATGCATACTTGTCATTGCATCTCATATATTATCCTGTTTACATTCATTTGCACCCTTATTGAGTCATTGTGACTCATGAGGTTTTACCTCGTGTTGTAGATGTTGCGAGTCTAGATGCAAGCAGGGATGATGTCGGGAGGTTGAAGTGGCGACTAGCGTTGTTGCTCGTGTTGTGAATTGTATTATCTCCTGTATGTATTCATGTGGTAGTATGTATATATATATCCTTGTGGGTGAATGCGTACGTTGTTGGGTGCTGGATGGTATCCAATTTGTTGTAATCGGTATAATGTAGTATATAATTTTGTAGACTTCTGGTTGTTAGTGGCTTGTTTGGTGGAGCCAAGTTTTAGGATCAGGTAAGGATCAAAGAGGTACTTCCCATAAATCCCCAGTACTCAGTAGATATTTGATGTGCTAGTTTTGTGGCTAGGTCAGCTTTGGCTTGTGGTGAGATGAGCTGAAGAAAGGTGAAGCTTACTCGGGTTTCCGGTTTCGTTCCATTGTGGTTCTTTAATTGTTTTGGGACCGACTCCTCAAGTAGAGCGAAGGAAAGGACGAAGCCTAGTCCCCACTTAGGACGTTTTCCGATGAAACATAGTCCATCTCTTTATTAGTTTGGTGTTGTGTGTGAATAATCCGGATAATTATTCACCGGTAGCGCCCGTAGGTGGGAGTGGGCCGTTACAGTTGTCAACATTGCTTCACTCCAAAAGGTTTTGGGAACTGAATGATGGTGCAAGAGAGCCCTAGGAATATTTAGGAGATGCCTCATCTTTATCTCAGCAATTCCATTTTGCTAGGGAGTTTCCACACAAGAGGATTCATGAACAATCCCCTTTTGTTGAAAAAAATGATTAAGATGATGGTTAAAATGGTCTCTTGCATTATTAGTCCTAAACTTTTAATAGAAACCCCAAATTGAGTGAGAATAATTATATGAAACAAGGGTAAAATGCTGCTAATGGCTGCTTTGTCTTTGAGTACGTAAACCCATGTCATCCTAGTGCAGTCATCTATAAAGGATACAAACCATTTGGCCCCAAAACAATTAGAGACTATAGAAAGCCCCCATACATCAGAATGCACTAAAGAAAAAGGAGACAAGGAAAGTTTATTGTTGATAACATAAGGCATCCTATGGTGTTTGGACAGCTCACACACATCACAATGAAACATGCTGAGATCTATCCCTTTAAACAAGTTTGGAAACATCAATTTTAACAAAAGGAAAGGAGGATGACGTAATCTAAAATGTTGAAGCCAAATAGTGGATTGAGTGGAAGTATGTAGAGAAGAGGAGTGACCTAAATTAGGGTGATCTCTTGCAGATGGCTCACTGCTCCCTTGTAGGTAATACAGCCCATTAAGTGCCTTAGCAACACCAATCATCTTCCATGTGGCTAGGTCTTGAAACTCAATCATGAGGTGAGAAAATTACACCACAATTAAGGCTTTGGGCAAGCTTGTGAACTGAAAGTAGATTGGTGGAGAGGCTAGGCACATAAAGTACTTGTTGGGCAGGTAGAGATGGGTTCAAACATACTTTTCCTTGCCCAACTATAGGGATAGCTTGGCCATTAGCAACTGTAATTTTTCTGGAGCTAAATATTGGTTTAAAGGTCTTAAAGAATTTTAGGTTAGATGTTATGTGATCGGTGGCTCCAGAATCTAACACCCAAAGATTATTCCTAGTTGTATATGAGCCATTAAAGGACTTAGAATTAAGGCACACACCTGCTTGAGCCAAAGAGCAGTCACCTTGAAGAGTTCTTAAGAAGGACTTTAGTTTCCCAATTTCTTCTACATTCAGTGTAGGCTGATCTCTGCCTTGCTGAGTTTTCATCCATACACCCTGTATTTTGTTAGTCATCATAGTAGAAAATACCATGTAGAAAATAGGAGAAGAATAGTGAAAATCTCTTATTCACTTACCCATATGCACAGGAATTCCGTATTAATAGGGAAGAGGACTACAACCATTAGGAATCAAAACAAATGGAAACATAATCTATACACTGTACAAGGAAACAAAATATACACAGATTCAACAAAACAGTTGCACTTGTTTGGACCAGTTATATCATGGAATAAGAGCAGGCAAAGATAAAGATAAGGTTATGCTGTGAAGCCAGTTATGCTTTAGATGCAGCGTTCTTCACTCCCCTACTATTAGCTTACAATAGAAAATGGTAGGGATGTGTTTGGGGTTATAACAAAAGCTTTAACAGTCCTAAAATTGCATCATTCTTCAGACAGCTAAAGCTGCAACATTGTTTTCTCTTTTATGTGTCATTTCTCATTTCTTGATGCAGATCCAGAATTTTAATTATTTAAGAATTTCATAATCCTAGTTATGTAGGATTTTAGTTATTTAAGAAGGTTATGTGGATTCTGTTTAACTTGATGAGTACCAATATGATGTAAAGAAGAACTGCCTAGAATGTTTAGAAGATTAGGAATGTTTGATTATGTTTCCTAGTTTGGCATGGTTTTGTAAGCATCTAATCCTGTGGGGATTATTCATATTTGGATTATAAATTATTGAATACAGAACTTTGATTTCATTTGCTCTTTCTCTTTTCTTCTTCTTAGTCCCTAACATTTTGGTGAGCTAGGCATATGAAGCTCACTTCTTTTTTCTTTATTGGTAAAGTTTATGCATGTTTCATCTTATACTTGTTTCTTTTTTACATATTTGTGTATGTTTCAAACTATATCTGATATTAATGGCATGTGTTTTATGGCAGAGGCGTATATTAGAATACACAAAGTATGAAATGTTGAACAAAGCACTAGAGGCATTTGGTGATCTAGGAGATGATGAAGAACTAGGACCTGTTGATTGGCCTACTGTTAAAAGATATATTAAAAGCTTAAATGACGTGGAAGGGGAACAGGTGCATCCTCACAGTGCCCCTGACAATGAAAATAATTTTGATCATATGAACTTAAAGGATATACGTATACGTCTTTTGAATGGTAAGTTTTTATTTTTGTTTTCTTTGTTCTCTCAGTACCCAGATCATTTGGTGCTTGTCCTACATACAGTTTTTGCTTCCTTTGACAGTGTGAAAGCCTTTGATTTATCTTCTAAATATACCAATATAACAATTCTTTGTTGAAGAAAAGGCATATACTCAATAATGTAAAATCTTGTATTTTATGGTGTCCATCATCATCATTAATGTGTATCCTATAGAATATTTCCCATTCCATTCACAAATATTTACCTAGCAGATACACTAATTCTCACCTTTTTATGAGTAAAAAGAATACCATAAAAATCCTGTGTTGCAGATTCTCAGTTTCCATCTTGTAGTCTGCTATGCCTACATTGGTGATGATGTAAAGAATCAACCACCAATATATTTATAAAGAAAATGCACCAGGTGGCTAGAAAACCTTGAACTTCAAATTCTGGGATGGACCTTTTGCAAAAAGGAACGGTAAGACTTCCCCAAGGCTGGTGGGGAAAGCCACACCGATGCCTAAATCAAACATGGAGCAATAGTAGAAGAGTAAGAGAGCTAGTGATAGTTTGAAATCATAATTGAGACTGCTTACCCTGAAGAAGAGATCCTCTTCCATTTGTAGTAGTTTAGAGATAAGCCTTTGGTTAAGATTAGGTCTCCTTTTTAGAGTGTGACTAGAAATGATAATCCTAGACAAATTCGGAGGGATTAGGAGTAACCCTTGCAAACTGCCTTTCGAAGATGTAGGAGAAGTGGGTTATCCCAAGTTTATCTAGATTAAGACTAATCACTAGATTGTAGGAATAATCCCGTATCATGTTTGACTTTATCCCTTAATCCTAGGATAAAATCCTAGTCGAATTGGGTAATTCAATCCCAAATTGGATTGGTTTGCCCTCAGGTCAGTGGAGGACCCCCTTTGTGGGTCGAGCTAGGCCTAAGTAGAACTCTGAGGCTGAGGGTGGCCTATTCAAGTTGGATTGAGATTGAGGGTGGCTTGGTTAAGTTGGACCAAGCCCAAGGGTGGCTTAGTGTACACGTGTCCTGTGTAATTTTCGAGAATATCAATTCGATACTTTTCCTTACAGCAATTTACATGAGGAACTTTACACAATGCATTGTAAGGTTCTACCATTTGAAGTTCTAAATGGCTATCTTCATTTGCTTACATAGGACAATGATGTAAGACAGATCTGGTGTTATGAGAATACCTACTGATTAGAAGCTTATTTAGGGTTAGAATGCTTTTGGAAAATTGTTGAGAAGGCTAGCGTTTAGATATGTAATGGGTTGGGAGGGGGGAATTTTAGAGGTAAAAGAGGCTGAAAAGATGAATTTTGAGGGTTGAAAACAGGTCGAAAGCAAGGTTCTGAAAATAATATTCTGAAACTGAAGATGAGGTAAGAGAGGGAGAAATAGGTTCTAGGCATCACACCTAGTTTTAGAATCGCATCACACAATTCAAATAAAGCATAACATGCTTAGAGAAAATTGTTGTTAAGTTTTCTATTCACTCCTAAATAAGAGAGATTAGTATTTATAGGGCTCTAGTAATGCTATTCCTACTAGGGTTAGGAGAATCCTTTTTCTGTTAGGAAAACTAAAAAAAACTGAAACTGATAACAATAAAACTAGGAAAAGACCATAAATAAAACCTAAACACATTGTCATGACCCAAGTAGTAAGTAAAGGACAATATAGTAATAGTATTATAATAATAGTCATGAGATATTTTAGAAGCACATGGAGTGCATGTGTTAGGCCGCTATTGAGCTTGTAATGCCTATATAAGGCTACTGCTATTGGTTTGTTGGGGTATGCTGAAAAATTATGAAATTGAAATTCTAATTTCTTCTCTCTACCATTCTTCCTCTCTCGTTCTTCTTCCTCTCTCTTCTGTTCTTCTATTTCTCCCTCTCTTTCTTCTCATTTTCTTCCCCAAATCTGTCAATTCTTAGTTCTAAATCAATCGGATTCTTTTGATTGCCGATTTCAGCCCGTTATGAACCCTAGGTTCATGACACACATGTGAGCGGAAGATCTACAAAAGAGATGGTTAGTGCAAGTATTAATCGAAAACAGAATAATTGAAAATACACAAAGTATTTTAAGAAACTCCTTGGTAGTCACGATAGAGGCTTTCAAGGCTCAGATCTGGGCAACCAAAGCCCAGCCCCAAATTGCCAAATCGCCTCTCTCTTTCGGCCGAAACAACCTCTCTTGCCAACAAAATGCTCTACACGAAGTAGAGTCGAGTATAGTCCACAAAGGAGCAAGAATCACACAGATTTTGGGTTGAATAGCAAGGGCCGAAAGCCTTATCAAAGAGAGCCATCGAAGCGTTTAAATAGGCGATGGATCAGCCACAAGGTCAAAGGGAGGTCCGGTATTCTCGGCACATGACAGTACACAAAGGAGCCGCACACAGCAGCAAAGAGCTGCAAACAGCTGGATCACAAGGAGAAAAATCGGCCAAGCAAGGAAGAGAGAGAGGGAGAGCATTTCGGCCGCCACACACTAAGAGAGGAGAGAACACAAGGAATTTATATGATATAGCTAGGGCAAGAAGCAGTGGGCTAGGCTTCTCATTTCTTGAGCAAAAGGGCTTAGGCCCATTTCTCCTCTAAAGAAATGATTAATGAGTTTATGGCCCGATTTCTATATTGGGCTGTCAATGATATGGGTTATACTACAATCACGAGCCGAGGCATATGAAAATTAGATCCACTCAAAAAATCATCACTGGCTTGGGCAACCTAACAACACATAACCAGAGTTACCATAGGAAACATATGTAGAATGATAAAATACCCTAATGCACAAAACATCAAAACTAAGGGTGACAGCTCCCAAGAGTGACCTTCTTCATCCAAAAGATCCCAAATTAATGCCTGGCACTTAGAACCAGTTTTAGGACACCTTTTATGTCTTTAGAGGTTCACACCAATTCTGGAAAGACCAACAATCTGGAACTTTGGAGATTGGGGAAATTTAGACAACTTCTCTTCTACTGATACTGGGTTTCTCCTAAAAATTAACAAGCAAACTGCTTATATACTGGGTTTCTCCTAAAAATGAAGGCTTTTTTTTTGTTTATTACTTTTATTCATATTGTAATAATTGGAACTCAAACTCTGTCATTAACCAACACTTCTAAATTATTGATCATTTTATTCTTTACTTCAATTAGTATATGCATCTCTATTGCAGACTCTTAACCTGACCTTAGATTAACAGAACAAGCAACATGCTGTCAGATGTTAATGAATTTGATTTTTAACATCCATTTTGAATTTGTGTGTATTATGTCTGAAATTAACTTCCATTAATAATTCAAGGCATCACATTCAATCTTAGGTGTTCAAGCTGCTTACTGGGGAATGCTTGATGAGGGAAGGATCACACAAGCTACTGCAAATATGTTGATGCAATCTGTGAATGAAGCAATTGACTCAGTAGCTTATGAGCCTTTGTGCGACTGGAAAGGTTTAAAAGCTCATGTCAATTTCCCAAACCATTACAAGTTTCTTCAGACAAGCATCTTCCCGCAAAAAATGGTTAAATATTTCACAGTGCAAAGATTGGAATCTGCTTGTTACATTTGTGCTGCATTTCTCCGAGCTCATAGAATCGCTCGGCAGCAACTGCATGACTTCATTGGTAAGAATGTTCCATGATCTTTTTGTGTGTTTTAGGTTATCTGCCCTTTATCAGTTACACTGCTTATCACTTTCTAGTGATTCATAGTTCCGAGGTACTAAAAGTATTTCTTTTTAGATAGAAAACACAGAACATCTTCTGTAGACTAATTGCACTTTCAAAATAGAATAAATTACACTGACTGCCCCTGAGGTTTGGCCTAATTATAGAGAGTGCCCCACGTTTGGAAATGACAATGACCACTCTTGCTGTTAAAAATAGGGTAAATTAACTATTTTACCCCTGGGTTATCTCCCCTCTCCACTCTCTTTCTCTCCCTAAACTATATAAATATTTATGTATAAATTCTATTCGACGAAAATATATTTAGAAAATCTAATACTAAACTAAAAAATATATATTTGTCTAAAAATATATTTTGTGTTTACAGAAATTATATTATATATTTTAAAAATGTGCTTAAAATTTAAAAAATATATAAATAAGCTAAAAACATATAAATATGTGTATATTCTAAAATTTAAAAAAAAGTTGGGTTCAACAAAACCACTGAACCTAGATGGGTACCTTAGGAGGAGGGACAGAAGGAGCTTGGGGAGTGGATTTGGGCAGCTTTGCCAGAGCATCTCTTTGGTGAACTGAATTCACTTTAACTTCAGTTCAGAATTATTCTTGTCTAAACCAGCGCTGCCATCTGAGAGTTGCATGTTAACCAAAAGAAAAAAAGCATTCCAAGTGCACGAAGGAAGAAAGCTTAAATTGTTAAACATCAACCCATCTAAAAACTTAAGCTATTGGAGAGTGGGAAGGTTATCTTACCTTTTAACAATTTCTTACAAATGGCAAGAGTAAGTTATACTAATTCCTGTAAATGGTAAATTTTAGCTGACTATGGCCTATGGATAACATTGCGTAGCTTCATGAAAATTGTATTTGATTTATCTCTTCGTCAATTAACGCTTTCAGCACATCATGGAGACATTTTTTCTCTTTTTGCTGAGAATCATGAAGAAAGTTTTATATTGTGTTTTTGTCAATTTAAGGTGATAGTGAAGTTGCATCAATGGTCATCAATGAAAGTGAGGCCGAAGGAGAGGAAGCAAGAGAGTTCTTGGAATATTCGTGTTAATTTTCCTCAGGTTTGCATCCTCAAACACCCTCATTAGATGTTTATGATCATCAATTATACTAGGTTCTCCTTTGAATTGATTATCCAAGCATCATGCCAAGATAGGTCTTCTCTTATGAATGTCTCCTTAGAACATATTATGTTGCTTGTGGTTTGATATTTTTCTTAATGAAGGAAAGAGTTGTGAAAATTGTGAGGTTGGGAACATGTTCAGGCACTTCATGTCGTGAAAACAAGACAAGTAACATATTGCGTGCTTAATCATTTGAGTGAGTACGTCCAAAATCTCGAGAAGGTTGGGTTGTTGGAAGAGAAAGAAATGATTCATCTTCATGATGCTGTCCAGGTTGGTTAAAAAGTATTTCATTGCATTCCCTTTGTATATGATCTTTTTTTAATGCATTTGAGAGCAATATTCTAGTGTATTACAGACTGACTTGAAACGGCTCCAAAGGAATCCTCCTTTAGTTAAAACAAGGATAAATGATTTAGTTAGCACCCATCCTTTGTTGGGAGCACTTCCTTCCGCCATACGTGAGCCACTTTCAGGGTCTACCAATGGAATAATGAAACTACGAGGTGTGACGCTCTATCGAGAGGGTACCGAACCAACTGGTATTTGGCTCATTTCAAATGGAGTAGTGAAGGTAATTAGATGAATGGCATCAATTAGAATCTAAGGAATTAACTTCACTGCATTCAGCTTCTCTCTCTGTAAGTTCTGAATCTAAATTTGTGACATGTGATTCTGTTTGGCAGTGGAAAAGTAAGAGCATGAGAAATAATCGCTCATTACATCCAACATTTACCCATGGAAGTACTCTGGGCCTGTATGAAGTGCTGATTGGCAAGCGATACATGTGTGACATGATCACCGATTCTGTGGTACTCTGTTTCTTCATTGAAGCTGAAAAGATATTCACATTGGTCAGATCTGATCCAGCAGTTGAGGATTTTCTCTGGAAGGTTTGATCATATCAGGGTTCATTTTAATCACCATGAAACATTGGCCTCATTTATTTGCACTGCACTCTTGAAATGTGTTAACTTGGTATATCATCTTGGCCTAGCTTGTAAGGTCATCATATTAGATTTAAAATTGTATATGCACCAGTAAGTTATGAATACAGGTTAACGATGTGACTAATCATAGCTTGTGTTTTCTTGTTTTAGCTTTCTGATGTCTGTAGAACATGGAAAGGGAATCTAGAGTGATATTTGTTGTCTCATATCCCCTAGAAAGATGTTTCATGGAATTTGCTAATACCACTTATCTATTTTTTTTTTTTTTTATATCTTTTGTTTGTTTCGTTTGCACTACTAAACTAGATGTTTTTCCACAAATTTTTGGCAGGAAAGTGCTATCAGTCTTGCCAAATTCATACTTCCGCAAATTTTTGAGAAAATGACCATGCAAGATCTAAGAGCTCTTGTTGCAGAAAGGTCAATAATGACTATACACGTAAGGGGAGAAACTGTAGAAGTACCTTACCGTTCTGTTGCCTTTCTATTAGAAGGATGTTTGAAAACACAAGGTGTCAAAGAGGAACTGATTACATCTCCTGCAGCCCTACTGCCTTCATGTGGGGACCTAAACTTCCTTGGATCGAAAACCTCAGGTGATTGAAACTCAATTAGTAGAGGCATTTCTTCTTGTTTCTGCTTCTGGCTGGGTTCCAGTGATCTTCTGGATTAAAAGATCTGAAACTTAGCATGCCGTTAAACATGTTTCCTGTGGGGTTTTGTTCTTATTTCTCCTGACACTGTAATTCTGATTATTTGCTTTTGGATATGAAAATTTTGAAATTAACTACCTGTTTACAGCTATGTTTTTTTCTTCTCCATTTTGGTATGTCTGTTTTAACTTTTTTGTTTTTCACTTTCCATGCCAACCCCACCTAGCAGGATTAAGGTTGTGACTCTGGTTGTTTTTCACTTACCATGAGGTTAGTTGTGTTTGCAGAATTAGTTCTTGTTTCTGCAGCAAGGATTTATCTGATGTCTTTCCTAAGGTCAACTCTTCACAATTGATTGAACCTCAACTCAAAAAAAAAACAGTAGGAATCCCTCAATTATAGTAGCTTCCACAATGGATGTAAGCGAAAACAATGAAAGAACACAAATCAGGCCTATTCGAGAGGGCCTCACTCTCCCACAACTTCTTCAACAAATTTTCCCCAGCCTTCTCTCTCTCTCTCTCCTCCCTTATATACCTACTCCTTTCACTCCTTCCAGTCACATGCTCGATTATTCTCTTCTAACTAACTTGTGGCTCTTTTAGCCTTGAGTCATTTTACTTAGTTGCCCCCTGTGGTCCCCACCCCTTTCCCCTCATTCTTTCTCCTCTAATAAGTTTGTTTAATGGGAGTCCTAACAACACTCCCGCCCATAAGTCTCACCTTGTCCTCAAGGTGGAATTCTGGAAATTGAAGTAGAATCCGGTGGTAAGGGTTCCAGGTTGCTTCCAATGGGGGTAGCCCCTTCCATTGAATAAGGACATCAAGGTTCCTTAAATTTTTCCCTATGCCTGGCCTTATTCCCAACAGAAATTCCGGTGACACCATCATTTCTAGCTCAGCTGAAAGCTGATTAGGAATTTCGAGGGTTTCCCTAATTGCTTCTTCCGCCTTGCGCAACTGCGATACATGGAACACGAGGTGGATAGCACTAGAAGGGGGTAAGGATAGCTTGTAGGCTACATTCCCGATCCTCTTCTCCACTGGGAAAGGCCCATAGAACCTTGGTGATAACTTCTCATTCAGTCTCTTTGCCAACTTCTGTTGCCGATAGGGCCGAATTTTTGCATAAACCATATCTCCCACATCAAATTGCACATCTTGCCACTTCCTATCTGCTAATTCCTTCATCCAAACTTGAGCCTTCAATAGTTGGGACTTTAATTCATCGAGAATTGAGTCCTGCTCCAACAGTTGTTGTTTGATTGCTGAAACTGTTGTAGTACCCTTCTCAAATCTCAATAATGGGGGAGGTTCACGCCCATAGACAATCTGGAATGGAGTTAATTTTGAGGATGTATGAAAGGAAGTATTGTACCAATGTTCAGCCCATGACAACCAACTGCACCATGCCTTAGGTTTGGACGAACAAAAACAACGAAGATAGGTCTCCAAGGTGCGGTTTAGGACCTCTATTTGTCCATCGGATTGTGGGTGGTAGGAGTTGCTCTTGTTTAATTGAGTGCCCTGCAATCGAAATAGCTTTTCTCAAAAATGACTAAAAAAAAATTTATCTCTATCGGAGACAATAGAGTTTGGAATCCCATGTAACTTGACAACCTCCTTCACAAATATCCCTGCTATGCTTGCTGCTGTGAATGGGTGTTTTATAGCAATGAAATGTCTGTATTTGCTTAACCGATCAACCACCACCAATATTGTATCCCTCCCCCTGACTTTGGCAGCCCTTCAATGAAATCCATAGACACATCCTCCCAAATTTGGCTCGAAATTGGAAGCAGCTGCAGCAGCCCACCAAGTGATAATGCTTCATATTTATTCTGTTGGCACACAGGGCAATCATGAACATACTGTTGAATATCCCTCTTCATCCCCACCCAAAACATGTTTGAAGAGATCCTTTTATAGGTCTTGATAACCCTGGAATGGCCTCCAATCTGACCATCATGCCCCTCCTTCACTATTAAAGGAATCAAGGTGGAGCTTTTAGGTAGATAAAACTTCCCTTTGAACAGCAAATGCCCATTTACCATGGTAAACCCAGGTTTTCTAATGGAATCAACCTTCACCTCCTTAACTATTAGTTGGAGTGTCACATCCTCCTCCACCTCCTTCTTAAGTTGGTTAAGTTGCACCACTCGAGGAATGATGCGAGTCAATAATGAAACGGAAGAATGGAGACGCGAAAGGGCATCTGCTAACCAGTTCTCCAACCCGGGTCGATATTGAATCTCACAATCATATCCCATCAACTTCATGACCCATTTTTGGCACTCCGAACTGAGCTCCCTTTGTTCCATTAAAAACTTTAAGCTTCGTTGGTCTGTCCGAATAACAAATTTTCGCCCAATCAAATAGTGTCTCCACTTCCTCACCGCAAATACCATGGCCATCAGCTCTCTCTCATACACGGACCTTTGTCAACCTTTGGGATTTAGGGAATGGCTAAAAAAAGCTATAGGTCGCTGCTCCTGCATCAAAACAGCTCCCAATCCGTGCCTGGATGCATTAGTCTCTACCACGAACTCCTTGGAAAAATCTGGTAAGGCCAACATCGGCAGTTCGATCATCACTCTTTTAAGAGATTGAAAGGCTTGTTTTGCTAATTCATCCCAAAAAAAAATTCCCCTTCCAAAGGCGGTCTATCAATGGCCATGCTAGCTTCCCATAATTCTTCACAAACCTCCGATAATACCCCGTAAGACCCAAGAATCCCCAAAGCTCTCGTAAGGACTTAGGATTAGGCTATTCCATGACTGCCTTAATTTCTGAGTCATCCACAGCCACCCCTTCGTGAGAAATGACATGTCCCAAGTACTCAATCTTCCGTTGCCCAAACTGACACTTCTTTGCATTAGCATACAACTGATGCACTGCTAACAGCCCCAAAACGCACCTTAAATGTTTCTTATGCTCGGCCATATCCTTGCTATAAACCAAAATGTCATAAAAAAATACCAAAACAAATTGCCTTAGCTGCTCCTTAAAGATCTCATTCATTAAGGATTGAAATGTGGTGGGGGCATTGGTTAACCCAAACGGCATAACCAAGAATTCATAATGTCCGTCATGTGTGCGAAAAGCAATCTTAGGAATGTCCTTAAGACTGATTCGTATTTGATGATACCCCGATTTTTAGTCCAACTTTGAAAAAACAACATCCCTATTCAATTCATCAAATAATTCTTCAATAACTAAAATGGAAAATCTATCGGGAATGGTTATCTTATTTAAGGCTCTGTAGTCAACACAAAATCTCCAACCACCATCCTTCTTCTTGACCAACAATACCGAATTGGAAAATGGACTTACACTCGGCCTAATAAGCCTTGCTGCCAACATCTCCTTAACCAGCCTCTAGATCTCATTTTTTTGAAAACAAGAATACCGATAAGGCCGAACATTCACCGGCAATACCCCCGATTACAGTGTAATCACATGGTCCCACTTCCGATGTGGGGGAAGACCCCCCGACTCCTCAAACACATGTTTGAACTCCATGAGCAACACCTGCAAGCTGTCTGGAGCTGCCCCTCCAGCCTTGTTTTCAGCAGCAGCCAAGCTGCCCAATTCAAGTAGCACCCCTTCCCCATTTTCCCTGAACACCCTCATCATCGATTTCAATGTTACCAAGGTCTTACTAAGGCTAAGATCCCCGTGCAGTGTCATAGTGCCCCCCCCCCCCCCCCCTACCTTAAATCTTATCACCAATGAGCCCCAATCAACTTGTGTCTCCCCTAGGGAAGCCAACCACTTCATTCCAAGGATTATGTTTGAACTCCCTAGCTCCAATGGCAGAAAATCCTCCACTATTTCCATATTTTGCAGCTTTAAGACCACCCCCTTACACACCCCCGCCCCTTGAACAGCCATACCCGACCCCATGATCACCCCATATCCTCTTGTTTGTGTCCTGGTCAGCCTTAATTTCTGCACTAATTCAGTTGCTATAAAATTATGGGAAGCCCCACTATCAATTAAGACCACCACCTCTTGGCCCCCCCCCCCCCCCACTTCCCCTTTTACTTTCATGGTTTGTGGAGGGGTTAATCCCACTACCGAGTTAAAGGATAGCTCCACCACCTCCCTTAATTTGACTTGGTCTCCCCCTTCCCCTGAATTATCCTCTGTTCCAACCTCCTCTATCTCTTCTTCTTTCTCATCCCTTTCCTCCTCATAGATCACCATCACTTGCAACTCTCTATTCTTGCATTTATGGCCCACCGAATACTTCTCGTCACAACGGAAGCATAACCCCTTTGCCTGTTTGGCCTGCAACTCACTCTCACTCAACTTCTTGAAAGGATGAGTGCTCCACTTACCTGCAGCCGACGACCGATATGAGGCAGCCGCATTAACCGTCGGTGATCTTGGCGACGCCAGTGGGGAAGGCGTAATCACCACCCTTGGGTGATTCGGAGTTGGACCAGAATGACCGAAATGAATTGGTCCTCTATTCTGGCCAGTTCCGGAAGGGCTCCCACGGACCACCTGATTCCTCTCTTCGATTCTTTGGGCCTTGTCCATCATCTGCTCCATCCCATTCGGTCTTAACACTCACATTTCAGCCCAAATATCCGACTTCAACCCATTGAGAAATTGGCCCTCTAGCAAAGTCTCCGACATGCCTTCAAGTGGCGAAGCCAATGTCTCAAAGTTGAGACGATAGTCTTTGACAGACCCGCACTGCCTGAGAGCCAAGAATCTCTCCTCCATCGTGCCCTCTTGTGTGGACCAAAACGGCTTCTTAGCATCGCCTTAAGTTCCTCCTGGCTCCTGACTTTACACCGCCTCTGTTCCCATTGAAACCGGGCAAGTGTAGGGCCATCAAAACAAAAGGCCGTTGAGTCTAATTTCTCAGCTTCCGTCAACTGGTTGACGGTGAAGTACCTCTCGATCTTGAAAACCCACCTATTAGGGTCACCCCCTTCGAAGATCGGCATCTCCAGCCGCTGGTTTCTACCATCTTGCCTCCTGGAAGCTTCGTGCTTCGTTTTGACCTCACGGCTACAATCGCCTTGTGCTAGCGATCCTCCCAAAGCAAGGGATGAGTCCGCCGGTACGTCCTCCTCACCCCGTTTCCCCTTTCGTCCCCTCTCTTGCTCTCCCCACTTCTCTGCCAGTAGGTTAAATTGTTCCAACACTGTTGCTAAACTCTTCTTTATTCCTTGCATCCTCGGAACTTGTTCTTTAGTGAGTTCATTCCCGCCTGTAGACCATCCATCCTCCCTTCTATTTGTTGCTGGTAAGTCTCCAACCTCCCCTCTAACTCGCCCACCCTCTCCAACACAGACACCCCCACGGATCACGCTTTGATACCAAAATGATAGAACTCTTCACAATTGATTGAACCTCAACTAAAAAAAAAACAATAGGAATCCCTCAATTATAGTAGCTTCCACAATGGATGTAAGCGAAAACAATAAAAGAACACAAACCAGGCATATTCGAGAGGGCCTCACTCTCCCACAACTTCTTTAACAAATTTTCCCCAGCCTTCTCTCTCTTTCTCTCCTCCCTTATATACCTACTCCTCTCACTTGTTCTAGCCACATGCTCGATTATTCTTTTCTAACTAACTTGTGACTCTTTTAGCCTTGAGTCATTTTACTTGGTTGCCCCCTGTGGTCCCCACCCCTTTCCCCTCCTTTCTCCTCTTATAAGTTTGTTTAATGGGAGTCCTAACAGTCTCACTCACAGGTTTACAGTTTCTAACTATTAGTAATCTTTTCTTCTGCCTGTGGTTCAGCTGACAGTGGATAATTATCACACAAGAGTCTGTTCTTGCTTCAGCCACAACCATAGTTCAGATGTTTTTGTTCTGGGGTTGATATTTAATTACTGTTTGTAACGAATACTGACCCTTCCTTTTTTTTTTTGTTTATATATTTATCTCATTTTCATTTCCCTGTTCATTTGACACGGTATACAAGTGATACTGTGAAGAAATTTTGTATTATCCAATCTGAGTTGCCCTGTTCAACAGCTGAACTTTCACGGAAAGAAGATCATATACTTCTCCGGAGAGGAGACGTTTTATATTGCAATGCTGCTAGCAGTATATCATTGCATTTTTCCACTTGATTCTTCAAGGAAAATAGCTTTCTTAGGCTATTTGGCCTATTCTCAGTAAAGCTATGACGTGTACTTATGCATGTGAAAGGTTTTCAGAAATGTTGAGCTGATGGTTTTAGTTTTCTGACTCTGTTTGCATCTATAATCATTTCTTTTGCACTATGTTTTTTGTTTTTTCTATGAGTTCTAGGTCTTTCTTTTCCAATTCTGTATTGGGCAGCTGGCTTTTATTTTGATTTACAATTATAATGATCATATCTTGCTTTGTTGTTAATTGTAAACTGTTTTCAGTTCTTTTTTGCTTGCATCAATAAATTGTTTGCAGTTCTTTTTTCCTTGTAATTAACGACTGATATTAAAAAGTATCCTAAAAAATTGTTATGAAATTATTTGAACTATGAACTCTTTTGAATGAAATTTACTGCGCACAGGGATTGGGGGGTCTGTAATCCTTCTGTTTTCCATACTCTATAGCAGGTGCCAAGCAAAGCAGCTTTTCTCACCAGGGATCCTGGTATCACGTGGAGACAAGAGCCAGAGTAATTATATTTGACATTGCTGCGTTTGAAACCAACAGAGTTCTACAGAGAAGGTCATCTTCATTGTTGTCGCATGTAATTGATCACCCCACTAGTTCCCTAAGCAAAGAGCATAGCGGCCTTATGAGTTGGCCTGAAAATTTCTTCGAGACAAGATATCATCAGCAAAGTCCCAATAAGACTGGTGAACAAGCAACCAACTTGTCTACCCGGGCAATGCAGTTGAGCATGTTCGGCAGCATGGTATATTCACTCTCTTCCTTTACCCAGCGTTTAAAAGTTAACACTTCTAGGATTAAAAACTCAAGAGCAGAGCATATTTTTTCCACTTAAAACTTGTACATGGGGTTCTGGGGCAACTCGATTCCTCCTTTTTTTGAGTAATTTTTTTTTTTTTGTGGTGGTTGTTGGTGGGGGTGGGGGGCTACGCTGTCTTGATGAAAGCTGCAAAGCGATGGAACTTTGGAAGTTAATTCTGAATGCTTGTATATGTTCAAGTTTGTGCTACTGTTTTGAACTTACTACCTACATTTTTTTCGTTCGTTAGGTCCACCAAAGGCGTGCCCCAAGCTTCCCAAGTAGTCGAGCAAACTTATTGCATAGCCAGTCGTATTCTAGAGTGCGGACTAGTCAGGGGCAACCTCTTGTTTCTATGAGGTCAGAAAGATCAATCACAGTGAGAAAGCGCCATGAAGTAGTCTTCACAAGTCAAAATCCTAATTCTAATCCTACACGACAACATCAAAGTTCGAACATTGACGAGAACCGTGGGATCAATGACTCGAGCAATGAGTCTGATATAGAGGATGATGAACTGATCGTCAGAATCGACTCACCAAATAGGCTTTCTTTTCGTCAGGCTTCTTGAGATGGTTTCTTTACATCCTGATTATGTTTATCTATTTATGACTCCATTGCAAAATATGGATGATGGTTGTACTTTGATAGATTGCATCGTGTGTCAAAGACCATATATAGAAAGTTAATAATAAGTCATCCATTAAAAGCTTTCTCCTGAAACAACCAGCATTGAGCATTCAATACAAAAGTGGCCCAACTTAACAGTATACTTTATTGAAATTAATTAGCTTTTATTTTATTACTAATAGTATATTTCACATCTCATTTTAATAATTATTTTTGTACATTTAAGATTATTATTTCCATAGAAGTATTAAGTAAATTATTATTACATATATATATATATGTGTTTGTGTGTGTATATCTGACCATCATGTAAAACAAAGAAAGTTTTTGAATGTAAAATACCTCAATACTCTCTATCTCTCCCTCCCCCCCTCTCTCTCTCTCTCTCTCTCTGTATATATATACATACAGAAAAGAAGGGATAATATAATATGGGTAATGAAAGTATAATATCTATTTACAAAATCATTTTTTGTTTTGACTGTTACTTCTCTCTGTTTCTTTTATATCTAAGAAACAAGTATAAATGTCTACTCTTAAAGAAGGTAAAAAAAAAATAAATCAAAACTTAATAATCTTATAATTATGACTATATATTAATCTGTCACATGAGTTACATTAAAAAGAACACTTGTACCTCTCTTTAAATCCCCTTAAACCAACCATTCCAAATTAATTCAGTTTCAATTTCATGAGCATTCCAATTGCCGACCCAGTCAAAGAGTTCGTTCCATCTTTCCAGTGGCAGTGTGCACTTTGTTGACATCCAACTAATGCCTTGAAAAATGATAATAGCTAGCAAGCATAAAAACAAAAACAAAAAAAAAATGTTGCTTTGTGTACTCTTGCTCGCTTTAAACTGATGGTTATTTTATTCCTCTTGAGAAGACAATTCACCAAGCTTTTTACCTTTTTTTCTAAAGTAGGTTTTAAAATTATAATAACCAAAAAGAGACTTTTTCAGTATTAGAAGGTGTTGGAAATTTTTTTGGGGTTTTAACTTTAACAGATGATGATAGTACTAGTGAGTACTGTAGAAACTCAAATTTTAATGGAATGGAAGATAGCAAGAAGGGAGAGCTCGAGAAGTCAAATTCAAGCCTGGTAAGTTTTAGACCCTCAACTACTACTGATCTATTGTGAAAACTAATAATATAATATATACACAGAAAGGGAGGGGGAGAGGGAGAGGGAGGGGGTGAGCGTGGGGGGGGCATTGGGCTTTGCCTTGGGGACGAAGTAAAAGCGGAACAAAATTGGATGGGAAGTGAACACGGTAGTTTACTCGGTGCGGGAGAGTGAGACTGCTCTCCCCCTCTCTCTATCTATAGTCGCTACTAATACGCTACGCGTCTGCCTTATATATACTTCAAGTCGGTGCTTCCCCCCCACTCTCTCTCTCTCTCTCTCCGATCTTTCCGCGTTCGTTCTCTCTCTGTCTCTCACACGCTTCACTTCCCACCTACCACAACAACTATATATGTATACATACATGGCTCCTTCCTCTCAACCTGTCGCTGCCGAGCCAAGGCCCCTCCGCCTTGCCCAGGCGGCGGCCGGAACAGCGCCTCGTTGGATTCCGCGAAGGGGGCAGGTCCTAAGGAACATCCTGAAACAGGTGTTTTCTTGTTTCGGGCCCTCGCCGGCGTCCAGGGTGGCCCCTTCTTCGTCTTGACAGCGGCGGCGTTTTGGAGAAAAGGGGACGGTTAGAGATGGGTGTCGTCCCTCTCTCAAGGATGACTCCGTCCCACCCTCGTATGTGTTTCGAATAGAATAAATTAAATTTGTTTGTTCAGATATAAATTGGGTGGATCGGAAGGAGTTTAGATGATGATGATGAATTTAGCTAGCTTGGCTTCTGTGTAACTGTTTCTGTCAGGATGATAATATGTTGTATTTATGTAGTTTGATTTTGGATTCTTTTGTTGCTTCGATTTCCAAATGTAGCTTCATAACAGGCCTGATCATTTTTCTCGTGGTCTTTGTAACTGTAGCTCTCTGCTATGGAAATGGAATTCTGATGATTATTTTTTGATTCAGACAGTCTCTCTCTCTCTCCCTCTCCCTCTCTCTCTGTGGTGGAATTGTTTTCATCGAAGATATTGAGTAAATAGAGATTTATTCTGGTGTCGGGGAGGGGGTGGGATTCATGCTCCTCTTCTGATCTGACGAGTAAATAAGGCCTCTGTTTTATTTCTTCTTCGTTGCCCTGTTTCTGTTTGTGTGTCTTATATTTGTCTTTTTCTTCTTCTTTTTTCGCGAAACTTCGGAAGATCTATGCTGGATGGATCACTCGGATGCGAATGGAATGTTCGTATTGAAACGGGGTGAAATTACTTGACTACCCCCTCTGCCCAGAAACAGCAACCCTTTTCATTTCCTCTAATTGCATCTTCTTCGTTTTGCTGCTGGATCACAGCAGTTGCCTTGGACCTTCAAACAGTGAACCCGTGCCTTCTATTTCTTTCATCTCTTCAGAGCCCATCTTTTTTTTTTTTGGCTTTGATGCAAGCAATAATTGTTAAATACAAAAATTATTCTTTTCACATTATCATATAGGCAAAACTGGGCATATCAGATAAAAATACCCAGGTACGTACCTATGAAGCACGGAAACGTGAAGATGGCCTGAAACGGCCTTCGAAACGTTTCTGTAAATTGCGAAACGTTTTAGGGGCCGTTTCGCAATTTACAGAAAATATGGGAAACGCGTTTCACACTTGAAACGCGTTTCCAGCGACCAGTCACTCACCTGCAGCGAGGAAGACGATCGTCACCGAGAGGCGAGGCGGCGACGGTCGGTGGGGAGGCGAGATATGGAGTATGTAGCGACGGTCGAGGCGAGAGATGGTGTACGGCGGTGGGCGGCGGCGAGGGTGAGAAGCGAGCGACGGTGGCAGAAACGCTTCGATTGTGAGAGAGGCGAGATCAAACTCGATGGTGAGGGCAAGAGACTCGTCGATGGCAAGAAAGACGAATGACAGTGGCAGACTTCGACTGTGAGAGAGGCGAGACGAAGGCGAAGCTGAGGGCAAGAGACTCGTCGATGGCGACCGAGAGAGGCAGCAACGATGGCAGAGATCGACTGTGAGAGAGGCGAGATCGACGGCGAGGGCGAAGGCGAGGGCAACAGATGCGTCGACGGCAAGAGAGGCGGCGAGTTGGCGACGGTGGCAGGCGGAGGAAGAGGCGCAATCGGCCATTGACAGCAAAGGCATGGGTCTCTCATCTCTGAGAGCTTGCGGTGTAGGGTAATACTGTAATATTATATCTAGTTTGTAAAATTATAATTTAATATTATTTATAGTATATAAATGATATATTAATTTCACATACACCCCTATATTTTTTAAAATTACAGTTTACCCCGCGTTTCCGTTTCCTAATTTTTTTAAAAAATACCGTTTTCACATTTCCGTTTCCGCGTTTCCCCGTTTCCCGTTTCCGTTTCCGTGCAACATAGGTACGTACCTCCGAATTTCAATATTTTTACCAAATTTGAGAGTCATTATGTACGTTTGATTTGACTTTGAGCCACAAAAGTAAACCGTCTGCTTCTTGCCGCTAGGTGGCTTGCAATCATTGAGAGAGCTGTTAATGCCACTGTCCATGCGGTTATCCCCTGAATGCTACGGCTTCTAGCTTGACTGGTGGCCATCTGCATAAATTACTTATCCAGTTTAAAAGATTCCAGAGTAACATCACATCACAAATCCCTAGGCGAAAATTAGCGTGTTGATTGGCCTAAGCTTGTGATTTTTCACTCAAAGATATGGTTTGAATTTATTATAGCCTTTTTCAACCAATGGAGAACCGAACAGAGGGAAAAGATAAAAGCTAAGGGCAGAAGCAAAACCCAAATTGCCTTCCTTTTATCAAGTCGTCTCCCCACCACCACCACCAGCTGCGTACTATCCAATTTCTGACAGGGCTACAAATTAGTTTTATAAGCCAGTTTTAAAAGATTTTCAAACCAAGGGTGTCTGTCAAAGAGGTAAAAAAAGTTGCTTATGATTCACCTTGACATTCTCTCTCTAGAAATTTCCCCAAGGAAGCCATCAAGAGAAAGGCGGAGCTTCCATCTCATATCATATGTTATCCATTGAAGGAAGGAAAAACAAAAGAGGGAAGGGACCCACGAAAGTTATTCAAACCGTGTCAAGTGCGCCCCCCACCCCCACCCCACTGGACCTTTCGGCACAGCCTAGGATCGAGCCTCATCTGTTGCCATCCGAACAGCTTCAACGCCCACAAAATTTAAACATAAGATTTAACCCTTTATCGTAAACAACTGCTTCCATTTAACCATTTATTCCTAATCTCTAAACAAATTTTATTTTTACTTTAACAGTCATATATATATAATCGCGATTTATATATAACAAGTAGTTATAAAATATGATGCACTGTATTGAAATTTGACCCAGAAAGGTCGGGGGCAAGAAGGAGAATTAAAGTTTGAATATTTGACCGGTCAAACATCTACCAGTTCCGGTTGACTGCGTGCAAACCACGCTTGTGATGACGCAAGCATTTCTTAGGCGACAACGTCTTACGTCATACGGACGTCCAAACTTAGATGTCAGCTTTTCTTTTTCGCGTCGCATCACTGGCAACCGATACAGATACGACACCATAAGCATATGAAAAACGATAAAAATTTAAAAAAAATTATTAAGATACGAAAATACAATAATATATTATTATTATTATTATTATTATTATTATTACTATTATATAATTATAACAAATATAATTAACAAATTCAAATTTCACATGATTATACAAATAATTAAAATAATTATAAAAATGTTAAATATACCCCAAGTCGAATCAACTGCCGTATCCGTAGCCGCCTACACAGTACAAACACCGACACGACCCTTTTTTTCTTGACGTGTCCGAGCTACTTGCCTATCAAAGCCAAAAAAACTTTTACGATGTTCTTGGATATCACATACTAATAAGCCACTAGGAAGCTGCCACCTGTTGCAAAAATTAATTGTAAGGTGGCAGCTTCCTTCGTAATTTGGTTGCAAAATTAATTGCTTTTTTTTTTTTTTGTTTTCAATACACTTAGTACATTTTGATAATTTTATATTTAACTAGTGATCACCACTGCTATGCACTAAGAAAAAAAATAATCGTTAAAACAAAAATTATATAATTTAGTAGTTACAAAAAATAAATATTACAAAAAAAAAGTAAAAAGTAAATAAAATAATCACGTTACAATCATGAGAATACAACAAAATGATTACAGATTTTGAAAGAATTCCTTATACACTATATTTGTCGTTGAATTCGTTGGTCGTCCGTCTTTAATTATTTGATTGAAGATGTTTCTCACCCTGTTCGTTATAATTTCAATATTGTGTATGTTATCAAATTATAACTCAATTATGATAAATTCTTATGCAATACGTTGCTGAAACGAATAATTTGTGTAGTGGAAAAAAAGAATGTAGCTAGAAATGTACTTAAAAATGTTAAACACCTACTATAAATTAGTGGACTAAAAAAAATGTACAAATAAATAGAAGTGAAAGAACATAAAAAATGAATAAATAAACAAGTGTGAATCAGTAAAAAAAAGAAAAAAAACTAAATAATAAAAAAAAAACAAAAAAAACATGTAGATCAAACAAATTACTTAGACATAAATCGAGTAACAACTAAAATATTTAGAAATAAAAAATTCGCAAACCAAGTGTACCTTGCATAAGAAATTATAACAAAAGCCAACAAAAAAAAATTCAATGTTAACAAAACAACCTCAAAAGTTTTATAAGAATAGGTCATAACAAAAAAAAAAACATTGTAATCTGAAACCAATCGGATAAACTTTTTTCAGTCATCCTCCTTCTTGATCATCAATCGAATCTTCTTAGTTGTATTAGTCAACAAATTGCCAAGGAGAGCCATCTTGTTAGAACACCCTTCATGGTTTTCCAATGTATCTGATAACTCATGACCCGACTCTAGCGACGTAGTAACCTCATCATTAGATGAAGAAACCTAGAATATATATAATGTCATTGATTAGTACTTATGTCATACATATTAGGAATTCCCAAACTTACTTTAAAAATATAGCTATTAAATTTTGAAAATTGATGAAGCACATTTTCCTCCTCAATTTTGATCTTTTCAATATTTAAATAAAGATCAGACTCTTGTTATTAAGAAAAGTGGGCATTACACATTAGAACATGCTTTAACACATAATAATTTTTAACATATTGCAAACCTTAAAATCTTAAACACTACACTAACTTGACTTGCTTATAGCATACACATGCACTTAGAGATCAAACACTACAAGAAAAAATGACATTTAGCGACGGAAAAATCCGTCGCTAAAACATTAAATTCCGTCGCTAAAAGTGGCGTCGCTAAATTTTAGCGACGAACTTTGTGACGGGTCAAATTAGCGACGGAATCAGCGACGAAAATTTCTGTCGCTAATAAAAAAATTTTAAAAATTTAAAATTATTTTAGCGACGAAAAATTTCGTCGCTAATACATAATAAAAAATTAAATATTAAAATAAATTTGAATCAACAACGAAAAAATATTAATAAATTTCCATCGCTAATAAGCGACGAAAATAGTTCCATCGCTGACATTTATTTTAAAAAAATAATAATAATAATCTATAGACGAACACATGTGCGCGCTTCTACATGCCAAGTGGCGCCGCGCCCCCTGAAGCTACCACGTGTACGCTGGAATTAATCCCCCCAACGCAACCTCCTTTTCCCCTCCTTGGTTTTGATTCCAGATCCATCGCGTGGGCGTGCGTGCGCGCGACCATCCAACCTACAAGCATCTCATTGTATAAACTAAACATATTAATTATATACTAAATTTAGTCGTAACTGTTTTAATTTTATTTTAAATCTTTTCAATTCATAACTTAATACTTAAAAAAATAAATACTATAAATTTTTAAGTCAACTAATGTACCACTTAAATGTTGTAATAAATTAATCTCTTAAATATTTAAATTTTATTTGATTAAAAATTAGTTTAATACATTTTTATTCTTATAAATTTTACAATATCATATCAATTTACATATTTTGGTTTGTAAATAAAATACATAAAATATGCATTTAATACTAAATTTTTTTAATTTTTATTTAAATTTTATAATTATTTAGCAACGAGGAACTCCCGTTGCGAATAAAATTTAATTTTTAATAATTAATTTAATTTTTTTATTATTTAGCGACGGAATATTTCGTCGCTAAATAATATTAATTTAATTAAATAATAAATTAAAATTTAGCTACGGGGTCATCCCCATCGCTAAAAAATAAAAAAAATATTAAATAAAAATAAAAAATTTAGCGACGGGGCAATGCCTATCGCTAAAAAATAAAAATAAAAAATGTAAAATTTAGCGACGGGATAACACCAGTCACTAAAAAATAAAAAAATACAAAAAATAGTGACGGGACAACCCCATTCGTTAAAAAATAAAAATAAAAAATACAAAATACAAAAATTTAGCTACAAAGCAACTCCCATTGCTAAAAAATAAAAATAAATAAATAAAAAATATAAAATTTAGCGACGGGTCACACCTGTCACGGAAAAATAAAAAATAAAAATACAAAATTTAGCGACAGAACAACCCATGTTGCTAAAAAAATAAAAATAAATAAGTAAAAAATGCAAAAAAATTGCGACAGGGCAACCTCGTCGCTAAAAAATAAAAATAAAATAAATAAAAAATACAAAATTTAGCGACGGGGTCACACGCATCGCTAAAAAATAAAAAATAAAAAAATAAAAACCAAAATTTAGCGACAGGGCAAACCTGTCACTAAAAAAATAAATAAATAAATAAATAATTCAAAATTTAGCGACAGGCAACTCCCGTCACTAATAAATAAAAAATAAATTAAATAAAAATTCAAAACTTTTAAAAAATTAAAATTAAATTAAATTTTTTTAATTATTTAGAGACGGAATATTCCGTCGCTAAATTTAAAAAAAAAAAAAAAATTGGCGACGAAATATTCCATCGCAAATCCGAATTTTCGTCTTTATTTAGTGACAGAATTTTTCTGTCACTAAATTCGTCACTAAATTACGAATTTTTTGTAGTGAAATTAGGGTTAACTGTTAACTTTATCACACTAAAAACTTCACCATGTTTGCAAATATTCTCAACTCAAACTTGCACCCTAAACAAAATTTCTTTCCCTTCCAATGACTCAAACTCATCCAAGATACCTTTTTCATTCCCTTGCTAAAACAACAAAAGAACATTGTTTTAATGCAAAAAAATCAAGCACATGTTTAGGGAGAAAAATTGTACACATTTATCAATACCTTACGCAACTCATCATCCTTTATATCGGCCACAATTTTCCCAAACAATTCCACACTCATGGTCTCATACCAAAAAGGCTACATTGCTATTATGGTCAACAACCCTTAGTTGGAGCTTGAACTTGGCATAAAATAAAATTCAATTAAACGCAAGGCACATTTGTTAGTACTCCTTCGTCATGGTAAAAAACTTGAAACATAACAATTGAATGTAGATGACCTTTCATAACCCGTCTTATCGTAGCAGTCACAACGCTCATGGTATAATTTTTTTCCAACAAGGTTAACATTCTTAGGACATTTTTTGCAAGATAAATAACACCATTCTCAATCAATCTCAACTACAACAACGGTGGCAAGTACCCAGAAACTTCCAAGCTAGGAAATAAAAAAAAAATACATTTAAAAATTTTGAGGAAGGAAAGAAGTCAATACACAAATTAAGCTATCAAAGACAAGGCAATATAAATCCAACATAGACTACCTCCCCAGTCTCAGTCAATTGATTAATTATTTTTATAACTCTATTCCAGCTAGCAAGTTCATCAGTAATAGTGTAAGCCGACGATGAAGATAGATGATTAATTCTTTGGGAGCTACCATCCATCTCAACAATCAACCTTATGTCCATTTAAAAAAATTGAATTATCCACTTAGCCGTAATCATTTCTTTTTATGAAACTCATTGATCTTGTCAATCGGCACATTCATCACCACCTAATTATGTAAAAGGTATTGCAAACCCTCGTAATCTCTGCAATAAAAAATGTATTGCACTTGAAAATCATAAAAAAACCAAATCAACAAAAATAACTTGTAGAGATAAAAGTATAAAGACCATTATATTTTTTCACACGACATAACTGTATAATAAATACATCTGGTTCTCCGTTGGCAATATCCAAATGGAAACTCATCTCACATTCGTAGTCACCCCATAAGGTATATGGTAGCTGATTCCTCCTATAAGATAAAAATAACTTAGATCAAGGAACAAAAAATACTAGAAAAAATAATTAAATCGACCAGAACAAAACAATCAGATGGAGATCTAACTCGGAATCCTGAACCATAATGTCAATTAAATTAGTCTTTTGTCTAGATATTTCCTTAGTCTTAAGGTTCTCTCAGATAACGACTTCACCAATTAGGTTCGGTAACAAAAGAAAAAAACATATTGTCAATAATTAAACATATGATCACACATAAAATAGATTAAGATGATTCCCTATAATAAAATAACTATCAAAGCCTACCAAATAACTCAGTATTGTTTTTTTTCAGTCAATGCAAGGATTTCCTTAAAAGGCTTGAACATGTATATCTGATTAGGAAATTTGTCATAAAAAAATTCAGTAACTTGTGTATTGTTTTGGAAAAAGATTTTGTATTTGCGAGTCATTGTTTTGAACAACATGCTATTCGAGGCAACAACGAAGCTACGCACTACATATAGATTTCCTTTCTTGAGCAATAGCTTAAAAGTTCAAATCAACGCTTGCCTAACATTGGCGTGAATCCTTCCACCCTGCAAAAAAACCATACATTAAGGAATTTTGTGGATAATAGAAACATTAATTAACAAATGAAAAGGTAAACAATAACTTAAAATCTAACTAAACCATTTAAAAAATTTAAAACAAAATCCCAACAAAAACATAAATTGCATTGAATATTAAATAAAAAAAGAGAAAAGATTAGCAAACAACTTAAAGCACACATCTCAAACCCAAAATAGCGTCCAAAAATTGGGGCTTAAAACTAATTGACAGAATCTATAGAATTAAACAAAACAATATTAACACACATGTATCAGAAGAAACAACAATAATCTCTAGAAACTAAATAAAGTAGAAAAAAAATACTATCGAACAACTAAAACTACATAATCCATATCCAAAGTAACATAAGAAAACAATAAATAAATAATACTAATCTATATGAAATAAAGACTAAACAACAGAATCTATAAAAATTTAAAAAAAATATTATGTAAAGTAAGAAATTAAAGAAAATATTTTATAATACATATGTATCAAAGTAAACAACACTAATGCATAGAAATTTTTGAAAAACATTACAGAAAATATTTTGTAATATAAAAAACAACACTAATTCACACAAAATAAATAAAAAAATTACAGAAACAATTAAGAGCACACATACAAAGCACGAAAAATATTTAAAGGGAAAAAAAGAAAATATTTTGTAATACAAAAAACAACACTAATCCACACAAAATAAAAAAAAATTACAGAAATAATTAAAAGCACACATGCAGAACATGAAAAATATTTAAAAAGAAAAAAAACTAAAATAACATTTATTCAAATAAAAAAACACAAAAAATATAAAAATTGGACAATAACATAAAATTAAAATAATAAAAGAAAGCTTAAAATAACTGAAGAAAGCAAACAACATTAGTGTTGTAATCACCCATAAATCGTAATTTAATTGAGTTACTAGTTTATTACATTAATTTAATTTAAAGTAGTCATTAATATATATATATATATATTTGGTTGATATTAACAATAATAATATTAAGTATAGAAATATAATATTAATAAACATAAGAATAATAAATTATTTATTAATGACCCTAAGACTAAGGAAGTTGCGTGGAGTGCTGGGGTGTTAAATTAGTTAGCCTCAAGTGAACATATAGGTTTAAAGTGATGCCTTGCTGTTTGCTGATTTATGGCTGAAAAATCATTTTTTTCAGCAATTGAGAAGCGCCAACGGCGCCGTATGGAAGAAATTGGGGCAGCAACGTGGCTGCCTCTCCTCCAAGCATTTCTCCTTTAATTTAAGCCTCTAATCAGCCAATTAAACAGGCTATTGAAGCAATTAGTCGGCAGCCAAGTGAAAGAAATTGGGCAGAAGCAGCGACGCGCGCAAGCAGCGGGAATTCTGAAAAAATTGGGATTTTATTTTTAGAAAATTTCAATTCTAACCACAATCCGAGGATACCAGGTAATTCAGGAAGTCGAGTACTACATTTTGTACGGTCAAAATTTCATTTAGAGCCCAATTTTGTTAATTTTGACAAATTATTGAGATATTGCAGTTTGTATAATTATTACCGCATTGGGTCAAATCAAGTCTAAGGATATTTTCATAAAGATAAGTTCTTTATACCCTCTACAACGTTCCTTTCGTTGTCAATTTATTTGGCCTCCCTTCGTTTGTTTCGATCGTTAATTAATTATGAATTTTAAATGGTTAGTTTTAAAATTTAATTTATTAAACTGGCCTCGTGAATTTTATTCGTTAGTTGCCTAGGGGGTTTGTGCCACCCCATGCCTGTGGGAATGATGTCATACTCACCCAGGGTTAGGTTCTTAGCTGTTCGGGTATTATTAAGGATTTTGGTTGCTTATAGGTTAAAGCGGTTGTGCAGTGGGGACTAGGATCGGCTGTTCGGTGACGGAGTGACTATTGTATGGTCTATCTTAGGCCGTCGGCTGGTCTCTCCTATTCATTGACCGTTGACCGGTGCCAAGCACTGTTGACTAGCTCTG